>NW_007726812.1:383908-398863 GCF_000696425.1 Galeopterus variegatus
GGGACGCGCAGTGCCGGGGTTGGCGCCCGAGCCGCCCTCAGCCAGCGGGCGGGAACCGGTCTGTTTGTGGGATCCGAACCCTCGGCGGGAGTGCCACCACGCTCCCAAGCGGCGCACTGTAGCAGTGCGCCACCGGGCCGGCCACACTTCTGGGCTTCTAACACTTGCTCCTCATTCCTCTCTGGCCCAGGCGGCAGTGTGGCCAGGAGGTAGCCCAGAGGGGAGGGGGCAAGGGATCTGTGCTGAGCTCCCAGCACTGCCCCCAGGGCCATCTGGTGCCCTGGTCCTTGCTGGAAAGAAGTGGGATGCAGGCAGGAGAGGGAGAGGCTCAGAGCCACTAGGTTGTCTCCCTCCCTTCTCCACACCATCCACCCCGGGTAACTGCTTGGGCTCAAGGCTTGCCACTGGGGTAGGGGTAGGGGGTGCAGTGGGTTAAACATCCTTGGCTTGGTATCAGCAAAGCCCAGACCTTGGAACAGGCAAGTGAAGACCATGCTCACTTTTCTCTAGTTTTCTTAGAGGGACTCATCAGTGATTCTGATAGAACAAGGAAGGTGGGGGGCATATGGGGTAGTATCCCTGCTGCTCCCCACTGGGGCAGAGGGGGGCCTCCTGGGTGCAGGTTGCAGCCTTGCTTTAGGTGGTGCTCTGGGAGGATCCAGCTGATCTGATGGAAGCAGGGGAGTGCAGTCAGCCCTGCCTCTGCACAGTACTAGCTTCTGTGATGCTGTTCCAAGGCGAGGACAGACTCGCATCTGGAGGAGTTCCGGGCCAGGACATGCTGCTGGGGCTGCTCTGAGTGGGGCAGAGAGGCCTCTGAGAGCCTGGCAGAAGTGGGCCATGCCTGCCCCAGGGCACTGCTCATATTATCCAGCAGCATACTCCCATCCCCACTGTCCACCCCAACTCATCTTTCCATCCTCGACCCAGTGGGCTCATACCCACACCTGGTCTCTGGCCCCTAGCTATCAGAATAGAGCCTGACAGGGGCAACAAAGGCTTCTCTCCTGGTGGAGAAAGGAGTGGCAGGCCTGAAGTAAGTTGTTGAACATAGGAGAGGTGAACTAACAGGCCTGAGCAGGTATGGAGCATCAGCCAAGCCACTGAGGCCCATCCTTAGGAGAAATCTGATATTCGGGAAGTTTATGGTACTTGTCCTACATCTAGGGAGAGAAGAGGGGGACCATTTTCCTGCCTTCTCCCCATCACTGGGCACTAGAAGCTAACACCTCTGGCCTCCCAGTGTCGGTGCATTGTCAGAGGGAGGGTCACTTGTGGGTGGTGTGAAAAATGTTCAGACCCCAAAAGGAAACACCCAGTCTTTTGTTGTTGTTTCAAACAGGTTAAATTACTCACCTTTCCTGAGCTACTGGGACTGGAGAAATCCAGGAAGAAATGGCCTCTGCTAACTAGAGTGGGTAGGACAGCCCTGTTTGTTCTCAACCAGCCTCAACCTGAGCAAAAATGGACTATGGATGGGGCAAATGGGGCTGGGAGTCCCTGGGGGAAAACTGGAGACCTAGGACCTAGCCACTGGTTCTGGATCCCTAACTGTTTTGCTCCAGAATAACCCAGAATAAGCCAAGATTTCCTAAGACTCAGTTTCTTAGTCTGCAAACAGGGAGTGTGTTCTGAGCTTCTCCCCCAATTTCCATGTAGTCTCAATGTGTTCCAGGCAGTCAGAAACCCAGGGGGTATGTGGGCAGACCTCCTCCTGTCTACATAGCCTCGAGTTGGCCAACCTGGGCATTGGCAGAACAGTGAGCACCATGTCTGTGTGAGTATAGTAGCCATCCAGCAGCCCCAGGGCTGACAGGAGATGCTTGGGTCTACCAGCCAGAAAGACAGTGATTACAGATTTCAGATTCTGCTTCTGGCCAAGTGGGGCTGACTGTTCTACCTGTGTGTGATTCTCATCTCCAGACCTGGCCCGCTGTTCCTACAACACCCAGCTAAAGGAATAAGACCATGATAGATGCCATGAGATGTAAAAACAAAAATACTGAGATTTGGTGACTACTGCCCAGTCGTGCCAAGTTCTTTCCCTCCTTTCTGCTCATTTGTCCTCCTACAGCCATTCAGCACAATAGTTCTACCACACTCCTAATCTGCGTAGC
Organism: Galeopterus variegatus; assembly: GCF_000696425.1. NCBI lineage: Eukaryota > Metazoa > Chordata > Mammalia > Dermoptera > Cynocephalidae > Galeopterus > Galeopterus variegatus. The sequence continues at coordinate 386,026 of NW_007726812.1, forward strand.
AACTTCAGTTACAAACCAGCCAGTGAGTCTCTACTCATGATATGCATGAAAAAAATTCCATTTTCCATGGTCACATTTCTAAAGATCCAAGAGCAGCTTTATTAGCAATCTCAGAGAGGCCCTGAAACCCTCCATGTCACTTGTGTGGCCCTGTCCCTCTCTGGGACTGCTACAGCCCTCCCTCTGTCTAGTAGAAAGCTGAGGAGTGATGTTAACTGCCAACATGCCCAGGACACAGGGCCCAGGCTGCCAGTGCTCTCAGCCACTGCTCAGTATCTTCATACTGGTGGGTCCAGGGACACCCCACCCCAGGCAGAGTCCCAATTATGCTCCGCGGTGGCCAGTGTCTACAGTGCATCTGTGCTGGGACTAGCAGTACCCCTAACCTTTTCTACTCTACTAGATCGCTCCTGGGAAATGAGAAACTGAAAAAGGAAGTGAGTGCTGTAGCTGAATTTCCTAGAAAAGATCACTCTTTCTGATCCTTGCCACCCAGACACATCTGAATTCAGAATTAGCCCCTTGCACATACCCAGAACCTCTAGGAGCTCAGCCCAGAGACACCAGGGCAGTCCTAGAAATAGCCTTCTTGGACAACATAATGTCAGGTTAGAGGTGGCCAGAACAGATGTAGTCTGACCAGGACAGATCTAACAGTAGGTGTGTGAGCAAAACCTGCAGACTTGTTTTCTCATCACATGGAAGCATGACCAGGGAGGTGAATCTGGTCTTAGCAAAGTGACAAAGGGCAACTGCACTGGTTTGAGAATTATGCTTTGCCATCCCTCAGGAAAATGTGCCAAGGGTTATTTTTTCTTGACAGGAACACCACTGAAAGCATCTCTGGAGAGGCAAAGATTCTGTCTGGAGACCCCAGCAGAAAAGAGCATTTACCAGGTATGAAGCTGGAGAACAGACCAGGTCAGCATTTCCCAAACTGGTTGCTACAAGACAGCAGTACCTAGCATATTCTGTGAAGGCAAGTCTAGGAAAAGCTGCCAACTACAGCTTGTCTTGGAGCTCCGTGTTGCCCCTCAGGACACCGAAAGCCCTGAGAAATCTCACAGCAAAGAACCATTTCATTTGTGCCCAGCATTTGCTTGAAATACTTGGCTGAGAGGTCTGCTCTTCACCAAACACTGTGAATCTGCACTAAGTTTGAGGTCCCCTTTTTTCTTGGCCCTGAGCCTCAGTTTTGTCCCAGCACAATGAGGCAGATGGACTGAATGTCTCCACAGTCTTCCTACTTTGTTGTTTCTCCAGGCTCAGCCAGAGGTTGGCTTCCTTCCCACCTCACCAAATGTCCTGGGCTTGGGGGAGCCGGGAGGCAAAGGCTGTGGTATGGTGAGGGCTGGGATGCCCACCAGGAGGCTAATGCCACTACGTGTGGCTTTCCCCTGATCCCCACCCACCCCATCTGAAGTTGTCCAGGTGCTACAGCTTGAGTGAATATCTCAGGGGACTGAAACCCAGAGGGGTGAGGCCAGCACAAGGAGGGAATGCCCCACAGTGGCACAGGCCACCTGCCAAGCCTCCCTGCTCCTGTGAGACCAGGTGCTTCTGGCTTCTTCCTGTCAGAAACATACAGGTAAGCTTCCCTGGCCTTAAATGCACTGTTCTAAATACTGAACAGCAAACACTTACCTAACTTACCAGTGCAGGGATGGTCCTGTTTCTAATCTCAGATGCAATAATCACGAATGTGCACGCCTCCTCAGGAAGCCCCCACACTCCCGGAGCAACTCCAAATGCACTGAGTCATCTCCCCGCACCAACAGCTCCTTCCTCAGAATCTCACACTTACCTCTCACAAACCACACATCCCACACCCACAGCACCTCATGGCATATATAGACCCTGACCTGTGAAGAATTATTCTCGCTCATCCTGCCTCCCACATGGTCCAAACATCTCCAGCTGCTGATAATCTCAAAGATGGCCATGCCTATGCCTGTAGTCAGCCACTCCCCATCCTGTCCAAGGGCAAAGCCTTGAGGGGAGAAGCAGAGACTCATATGGGTTACCCCAGAGAAGTGGGAGGAAGCCAGCAAACCTACTCAGTTCATTTCAAAGGGATGGCCCCAGCTCAGCCAATACATTGCAGCACCCAGCCTCCAGGTCACCAAATAGAGCTGCCAAGAGCTTAGCTAGGCATCCCAAAGCAACTCAAAGCATCCTGAACAAGGCAGGATGGGGCTAAGGCAAAAAGGAGGCCAAACTCATGGAAATAGTCCTACAGTGGCCTCTTGGTGAGTGTAGGACACTGTCACCCTTTGCGAATGCTTGGCCCCAGCTTGGGTCTCTACTTTACACCAAGGCTGTTTCTCTGGAGATGGATAGCTGCTCTGCCACCTCAGACCCCCAGCTAACTGAAACTGAAGACCAGAGCAGAAGCTTCCTAAATCCCAGCTGGAAGGCAGTTTTCTGCCTCCCCTAAAACTTTGCTCCCTTCACCAGCATCTCCCTCAAGGTCCCGTTGTCAAGGAGAGAAGCAGGCCTTGGGCCATGGAAATCTGCCATCTTCTGGACCCTCCAGCTGCTCATGACCCTCTCCAAATGAGCATCCACTGGGAAAAGTTGTCTATAAGATTGTCTTTGGCTCTCTCCAAGGCCATTTTTCCAGGCCAAACTTGGACCAGGTAAGGGAGCATCTTCTACTCTGGGACCCTGCCCAAGCTTCCAGGGGATCCAGGAATCCCTCAGGAAATCTGGGGGCAGGTCTTGTTCTTTGCTGCCACAACTTGGAGCCAGGACACACTCCCACTCCTCCAGAAGGACAGAGATGCTGGTGGCCAATGGAAATGACCAGGAAAAGAGAGTTGGTGAAAGAGGTGAAAGGAACCGTGGGAGGCATGGTAATGAGATGGCAGGTAGGTGGGGAGCCGGCGCAGAGGGTGGTTACCTGGGTGAGATGAGGATTGGGGTTGAACCCACACTGGTTGCAGACCTTGTTGTGACACTGGGTACAGGTGTTGAAGTTTGGCTGGCTGGGGGTCGACGTGAGGTCCGAGGTCTTGCATATGGGACACAGGGTGCTGCTGGGAAGAGGGGCAATCTGGGGGACGGAGTAGGGTGATGTGGGGGTACTGCCTCTGTCCGGTGACACCGAGGGGGACCGCCCTGATCTCTGTGTCCTGCTGTCCACCTGCAGCGTCCTGCGGGGACCATCAGCTTCCCGGCCTGCTGGGCCCTGTGCCTTTGTCTCCCGGGGGCTCTCATTGCTGGAAACAGTAGCAGAAGCCTGCTTTGGAGTTGGGGAAGCTGCTCTCTGGCTACCCAGGGACTCCTTGGGGTCCAGTCTCCGAGAAACACTGAAATGACATTGAAAATGACTGTGTTAGAGACACATCTTAGAGAAGCAGCCTACAGAGGTCTCTACCAAGCTGGGTGACCCCACCAAGCCCTGTCACCACCCTCCTTCTCCTGCCCAGGATCAGCATCCCAGCCACCATTTACTGTGCCCTGTGCTGAGCCCTGACAAGGATTTCCCACTTGAACCCTTGGCACCAGGCCATGTAGTGGGATTATAAGTGTCCCCTTTTACATCCTGATAAAGTGTAGATTCTGATCAAGTAGGTCTGGGTGGGGTGTGAATTTTTAGGAAACTCCAAGGTGATGCCAATTTTGGTGATGCAAATTCTGCAGACCACCTTTTGAGTACCAATGCTCTAAACCTACACATTAGAAACACCTAGGGTGATTTTCAAAATTATGACTCCCGGACTGCACGCCAGATAAATTTCATCAGGATCTGTGGGGAAAGAACTCTGGCATTAGTATTTTTTCCTCCCTAGGTGATTCCAACACACAGCCCAAGCTCAGAGCTACTGCCCTGGCAGGTCTGTTACCCACTGACTTGTCCCCTTCAAAGGCTGATTCAGACAGTTGGGGACAGGGGGCACCTCAGTGCTTACTTAATGCCATTTCCAGTAGGGGCCTGCCTGTACACAAAGGTACCTTCCTTCTGATGGCCCACCAGCAAGCCTGATGCCAGACTAAGTCTACCAAGATGGAATGAAGTGTTATTTTTATGCTAGTGCAAGGCTGGGTGGGGTTGGAGTTCTGGGTACCAGCTCTTGAGAAACCACTGTGGAAGGTCTGATGTGTCTGACCTCCACCTCCATCCCTGGCCTGGTTGCAAAGTTGCCAGCCATGTTGGGTAGTTCGATAGGTGAAGATAAACTATCAGGCTAAAATCCAACCCCTTTATATTCCTTCACCTTTGACCCAACTTAAGTTCATTTCTGCCAATTTTCCTCTTTTCCAATTTGAAAGAGGCTGAGCACAAAAAGCCAAAGGCAATGCTTTATGTTGCTTCCTTGAGATTCTATACTTGCTTTGGTCTGTATTCACTTGGGTGGATGCTGGGACCCAGGAGGCAGAATCGCTGAGAGCCACTGCAGAGGCCCGAATGCAGTGCCTGTGGACGAGCCTGCCCTGGCCTCTTCTGCCCCAATGATCCCAGTCCTTGTAGAGTCTGACTGACAGGGGAGGATTCTAAGTTTGCTGCCCCCATCTGAAGGCCATCTCAGAGGCCCGAATGCAGTGCCTGTGGACGAGCCTGCCCTGGCCTCTTCTGCCCCAATGATCCAAGTCCTTGTAGGGTCTGACTGACAGGGGAGGATTCTAAGTTTGCTGCCCCCATCTGAAGGCCATCTGGCTTGGCAAAAAGATTCAGGAGCCAACTGGTAGGGCATCTTAGGATGGGCCAATTCAGAGGGGAGATGAGGAGCCCACCTATAGTCCTTCCTCCCTTCTGAGGAACACATCCTCAGTCTAATAAAAACTCTTTTAGAATAAAGAAACACTATGAAATATCCATCAAACATTCCTTTCATTGACTACCAACAGAATACACCTAACCATCGAGTCACAGACCTGCCACTTCCTTCTTCAGTAAGACAACCGGAGTTTGAGTCTAACCCCTCTAGGCCATCTTTGCCACCAGCTGTGAGGCCCAGTATGGTGGTGGCCACAGCAGCTCTGGCCAACACTTGGAACCTGGTCTCTTCTAGGGTCTTTCAGCAGACCAAGTTCTAGGTATCCTAAAGAAATATTTCTCACTTGGTTAAATTAATAGTTTCATTTTTTACTCAAATAATTTATGGCTGGAGTTTAAAAGCAGCCCTTGAAAACTAATCAGAAGCTAGTGAAAGCCCTTTATAAGATGTGAATGGGCTGCAGCCCCTCCCCAGGATGTGCAAGGCCTTCTGAGAAATTTAGCAATTTCTACTGTACTTGTATTGCCTGATAAGTGACAGGCAATCTTCTGTATAGACAGTGACTTTAATTCAATATTGTATGACAATGTAGTCTTTCTGGAGACATTTTCTGTGGTGATTAGGGATCTAAATTTCAAGTTAACTTTCAACTCAGCTGTGGTAACAGTGAATAAACAAACAAAGCCTCTCGCACCCAGCCAAGTCTGTACTGCAAGGCAATGTGCCCTGCACACAGGCCTGATATGTGTCCACATACCACATAGTGGCTGTCATGATACCTAGTGATGGCAGTACATGTCATGGTCTCTGTACTCTCCTGTCCTCCTGTGATTCAAGCCTCCAACACCTCCCTCTGTCTCTTCATGATGATCTTCATGTCACTGATGAGCTGCTGGCCATCTCACTGAAAAAGCGGGACCCACTGATGGGGAACCTGCACATCCACGGCCTCACAACTTCTGACCCCAAGGTTTGCATGCCTCCTGCTCCCAAGGCCCACTTCTCACCTTCACAATATCTCCCCTCTTCTTCAAATCCGTTTCCCCCTCTCTAATTTGACACTGTAGGGTAATTGAAATTGGGTCATTTCAATTACCCTACAAATATGCTTCTCCCATCCTCAAAAACAAAAGAACTTGGACCCACTATCCCCTTCAGCAGCTGCCCCGTTTCTTCTTTCCTCTTTACCGCAAAACTCCTTGAAAGAATTGTCACCGCTCACTGCCTCTCCTCCCTCCCTCTCAACCCACTCCAATCTGGCTGTTGCCTATCTTTCCACAGAAACTGCTCAGGTCACAGTCACTAGGGGCCTCCACACTGTCAAATCCAACAGTCAGTCTCAATTCCTCATCTCACTTGACCATCAGCAGCACTTGATACCAGGTGAGTACTTCCTCCCTGAAATAAGTTCTCCACTGCCTTAGGGAACACCACCTTCTCCTGGGCTTGCTCCTCCCTCCTGGCTACACCTACAGCTACACTTTTGCAGGTTCTTCCTCATCTCCCAACAGCAAAGCCCCACTTCTTACATTGGAGGGCCTCAGGGCTCAGTCTTTACATAAATTAGCTTCTTTGAGCACTCACTTTCCTGAATCTCAAGACTCACCCAGTTTCAAGGCTTTAAATCCCATTTCCCACTGACAACAACCAAGTGTCTATCTCTGGCCCAGACCTCTGCCTTGAAGTCTTTACTTTTCTAACTGCCAACTCCACATTTTCACTGAGATGTCTTGTAGGCATCTCAAACTGGACATGTCCAAACCAAGCCCCTGATCTCCCCCCAAAATGTACTCCTAGTCTTTCCCTTGTCATCATCTCTGACTCCCTTCTTTTCTCATCCCATGTCATTCCATCAGTAAATCTTGTTGGCTTCAGAGTCTGGCCACTCCCACTGCCGCCTCACTCCACTGGTCCAAGCCACTGTCACCTCTTGTTTCAGTACTGCAGGGGCCTTGCTCCTTCTACTTGCCCCTCTAAGGTCTTCTCTCAATGCAGCCAGGATAATCCTTTAAATGCACAAGTCAGACCATTTCCCTCTGCTTAAACCCTCCAACAGCTTCCTTTCCCTCCTAAAGGAAAAGTCAAAGGCCTTACAATGGCCCAGGAAACCCCACGCTTTCCCTCTGGCCCCATTTCCTGCTACTCTCTCTCTCTCTCACTCTTCTTCTCTTATAGCAGGTGCACTCCTGCCTCTGGCCATTTGCATTTGCTGTTCCTTCTGCTGGCACTTGCTCCCTCTCAAGTCTTTGCTCTGGTGGCATCCTTTCAGGGACACTTATCCTGACTATTCTATTAAAAATTGCAGCTTCTATCCTTCCTCCCTCTTTATTTTCCATGGCACTAGGCATCTTCTGACCCAGTGTATAGCATATTTATTGCTTTCGTGTATGTTAGATTCAGCCATGAGTCCCATCATGTATCTTTCGTGTATCTTCTGGGATCCCTGCATTAAACTGGCACCTCTGTGTGGGCAGGGCCTCTGAGTGCTTTCCTCATAGCTGTGTCCCAGTGACTAGCACAGTGCCTGGCATAAACAGGATGCTCAATATGTATTTCCTGAATGGAAGGACTGCACGCATGTCATGACTCAGAACAGTAAAATGTGGCCCAACAGTGTTTTATTTTTTAAATTAATTAATTAATTAATTTTTATTTTTTTGTCCTTTTTGAGACCGGCCGCACCGCGCTCAGCCAGTGAGCACTGTGAGCACACCGGTCATCCCTATATAGGATCCGAACCCGCGGCGGGAGCGCTGCTGCGCTCCCAGCGCCGCACTCTCCCGAGTGCGCCATGGGCTCGGCCCCCAACAGTGTTTTAGAGCTGAAGAAACATGGCAAGTGTGGCGGGAGCACTGCTGCGCTCCCAGCGCCGCACTCTCCCGAGTGCGCCATGGGCTCGGCCCCCAACAGTGTTTTAGAGCTGAAGAAACATGGCAAGTGCCTGGCATGGCACTCAGCCCTTCTCTGGATCTGACTTCATGCAGGAAAGAAACACAGGAAAAATACCTGGAGTCCTCCCTGGCGGCTAGCCACACCCCCAGCCACATCACATAGAAGCTCTGCTAATAATATGGTGATAATGTCAACTGAGCCCTCACCACAAGCCACCTGTCACATATTAACTCCTTTAAGCCTCACAGCAAATTCATGGGGTAGGATCCATTTTGCCTATTTTACAGACAAGAAATCTGCCACACATAAAAGTTAAGTAACTTGCAAAGCCATCATGATTTGCAAGTGGTGGAGCTGGGATTTCAATATCCAGACCACAATTCCATGTCCTTAACCACTGTCCCACACTGCCTTTCTAGGGGAGCACAATATAGTTGTAGAGGGACGGGAAGCACCACAATGTAGGTTTATTGTATTCTTTTTTCAGAAGAGCTGTTTAAGTGGAAGCTTCCTAGGAAGAGATCTCTGACGTTTTGTTCCCCACCGTATCCCCAGGACCCAGCACAATGCTTGGCATTGAGTGGATACTCAATAAGCATATGCCAAGTGAACAGAAAGATGTGTGAACAGTATATTGAGCTCTCAAAGTAGGGCTAAGTTAGGGCAGTGACATCATTCAGTTCTGACCACTTCACCTGGAGCTTGCCCAGCAACGCTGAGAGACTCACAGAGAAAATGACTCTAACAACAGATGTTCATGCATTCAGGCATTCAGGCATTCACAAACATTTACTGATCCCTGGATTAGTTCCAGGCCCTGTGATAGGTATTGATGGCATAAATGGATCATATCTTTTACAACAGGAGGTGGGTCCACAGGTGTTCTCATATTGTTATTCTTTACATCTTATACATATTTTATAAGTATTCTTATATTCTTTACAAACATCTATTTAATACTTAATTAAAATAATTTTTAAAGTGAGTCAGACCAGGATCCCATCCTCTGGGAGCCTCTAGTCTAGAATAGAGACAGACGTGCAAACAAATCACTGCATGACATACTGCTGTACAGTGAGGGAGGGGGGAGAAGTCTCAAAAGTCTTTGAGGATGAGGAGACATTTAAAACAGGTCTTAAAGGATGAGCTGTTCTCCCTGAGGTGAAAGGGCAAGCTAGGCAGAGGAAACAGCACACACAAGGTCCAGAGGCATGTCAGAGTATGCTTGGTCTGGGTGTCTGTGCAGGAAAAGCATGGCAGACGTAAGTCATTGCTGCTCCCAACACCTAGACCAGCTCCTGGCAATAGTGTGTGTTGAACCACCTGAACTAATTGGGCAGCTCAGAGCTAGAATGGGAAGGGCCAGGATAGCAAGGCCTTTAAGATTTTCAAACAGGGGAGTATTTGGTTTCTGTGTCAAGGAGAAGATGGTGGAGGTAGGGAAACAAGTGAGAGTAAGGCAATAGCTTAGGAATAGTCCATGGGGTGAGAGGAAGGGAGGGTACAAAAGCAGGTATTCTCTCTGTACCAGAGGAGTGTTCCTTTTAATTGAGATGGGGAATCCAGGGACAGAGGCCAGTTAGTGGATAGGGAATGAGGAGTGAAATAGCAAAATCACAAGTTGTATTGAGGTGTGTGTTTGTATGTTTGGTAGGGGGGTGTCCAAGAGCATCAAGAGATGGGTCACAGCTTGGGCTCAATTAAGATATGTCCATATATTTTTACCTTGGAGAGTTAAGGGTTCAGTTCATAGGTAATTTTCAGGCATAGAGATCACCCAGGGAGCAAGTGGTCCGGGAAAGCTTTGTGGGGAGCACCAGTGTTTACAGGAATAGGGGAGATGCCAAAAACAGAGCAGTCACAGAAAGGAGAACAAAAGAGAATGACCCTAGGAGCCCCCAGAGAAGCTTCCATGAGGAAGAGCACTCAACAGTGCCACATGCCATGATGAGTCTAAATACCTGGAGACTGAGAAGTCATGAGATGCCAAAAACAGAGCAGTCACAGAAAGGAGAACAAAAGAGAATGACCCTAGGAGCCCCAGAGAAGCTTCCATGAGGAAGAGCACTCAACAGTGCCACATGCCATGATGAGTCTAAATACCTGGAGACTGAGAAGTCATAGAAGAAAAAGGGTACACCCATGAGGGCCACACACCATGAATGCCCAAGCTCTTTTCCAACCCAGTCCAGTTTGGGAGGGGCCAGTTTCCTCTTCTGCAGAACAGAAGGGCCCACCCATGGCCAGAGCTCCAGGGGTCATGTGTGTCTGTGCCACCTCCCTTATCACAAGTCTCAAGGGAACCAGGGTGGTTAGAACAGCCTGAGGTCTTCGGGAGTGAAGAGGTGGTGATCCTTCCATGAGGCCCTCCTTAAGAGGCACAAAGGTCTCCACCAAAATATGGCTGCTGGGCAGGAGAAAGGAGGGATTGAGGAAAAGGGGAGAGAGGTGTCCACAGGCAGGACCCAGTCCAGCCCCAAGGAAGACCTGGCCTTGTGGACATGGATTATCAGTAGTGAGCCCCTTGAAGCCATTGCTCCTCCCAGCAGCCTTGGGAAGCCCTATTACTTGAAGAGGGCTGGGATAAGGACAAGTGAGCAAGAGGGGAGAGGGACACTACCATAAAGCAGAAAAGACACAGGAGGACAGGCAGGTAGAGAAGGAGGGAGAGGTCAGAGATATGAAGGACTGGCTGGAAGCCACACTGGGGAGACTAAAAATGCCAAATTTAGAGATAAATATTTTTTAAGATGGCTAAGAAAGGTAGAGGACACAGAAATAGCCAGATTTCTATCAGCTTTCCTTCCTTGTAACATTTAGGGTGATTAACTGATGAGAAACAAACTTAACTCAAAGCTGTTTGCCAAGGCAGGAAGGAGCCCCCTGGCCACAGGAAGGCTGCTAGGAAGGGGGACAGAGCCAATTCAGTCAGCCTCTCCCTCACCAGTCCTCCGTACCCCTGTGACCTCCTGTCCCATACCATAACCACTACTGGGAGAAATAATCCAGACTATACTGGTCAGAAGCTGGGCTTCCCTCCATAAGGAAAAGCATGAGGCCAGCAAGCTCCAGTAACTAAAAGATGCTCCAGAAACCATGCACAGCCATGAGGACAGAGCCACCAGGGAAAGATGTGGCTGCCTGGTGATCAGTGGGAAGGAGCCTGGAGTTACTCTGGTAGCTGCACTCAGGCAGGGCCTGCTCAGGCTGATGCAGACTAGAAGGAAAAGCAGGGAGGCATGGAGCCAGTGTGGGCTCCTCTGGAGGAGAAACCAGGCTGGGCTCCATAGAGCAGCAGTCTAGAGCATGCCCCAACCGCCTCCAGTTGAACATTTGAAAGAGAAATGTTTTGTGTTAATAAATGGCTGCCTTTATTCACCAGGAAGGGAGTGAACTTAAGGAAACTGTTTCTCTAAGTCAGAGCAGCCGGAAGAGCCCCACAGCTTCAAACAAGGTTTTGATAATTAATGGCTGACCTTTCTGTAGTGGGCAATTACAGCTGGGCAGACGCTGTGGGAGGACCCTCTCCTTTGAGGCCCATGCTGAGAAGGACCACTGGGCCACCCCAGTGGTCCCTGCACATTTAGGCAGAGAAGCAGGGGCTGTAGAATGGGAGGTGCCAGGGTCCAGGTCCTGGGTCCTGAAGCTCCTCTGCTAGGAATCGATGTGAGAATTTGTAAAGTTTGGGCTTAGAAAAAATTCCAGTTTTCACATGAGAAAGCCTTTTCTGACCTGCCTAGCCTGTAGGACAGTGGCCTCTTGCCTTTTTGATCATGTTGCCCCTATCAATAAAACATGTTTGTGCATCTCCAACATACAAATATTTATCCACCAATTACATACATATATATGAGTATTATTGATAAAACACACCTACCCAAATGGAAAAGTTTAAAGGATGAGATAGAAAATAAATGTAAATAGGAGTTTTCATATTTTCAGCCTTGTTCCTTCTCCTCCCACACCTTGGCACATGTGCCCTATTAGGGAGGCCACTGCTGAGGAAATTCTTAAACTCCCAATTTCCAATCTTTAAAAGAGTCTGTGTTGGTTACCTAGACCACATTCTCTCCTGCCTTCAGCTATGTCCCATGGAAGGTGTACTTAGGTCAATAACAGGGATGTTCCAGGTCATCAGGGGCTGGCCTCACCAGGCTTCCTGGGTGCCTATGGAGCAGAATTTAAAAAAAGTTCTCTGCCGATGGCCACAGCACAGAGGTGAGGATCTCCATAACACTCAGCCACAGAACTCACAAGGAGCCTGTGGTTGAGAAGAAGCTGGCACCACGGGCTCAGAGCCTCTGAGATGCTGTCTTGGAGCCAGGGGATGACCAGCTGGCTGGGAAGGGAAGGTGCCAAATCCCGGGTTCCTGGACAGAGTGGGGGGTCATGCTATAAAGCAGAGCTTCCCAAGAAGCTGACATCTTCCCTTTCTAACTTCCCAGCCCTTTTGTAGATGTGGCCCCACTCTGATGGTAACTTTCCGAGACCCAAAAGGCCCAGAGTAACCCAGAGAGCAAGCTCCTCCTTGACCAGGCAGAGACAAAGCACCATGCCAGCCTGGTGACAGCCCCCACAGCAGGTGTGTACTGATGCACTTGGGCACACATGTACTCACATCCCCGAGCAGAAAAAAACTCGTGAAGGAAACATGGGTGTGACCAGGTCCCCACCGCCTCCACCCATCCTTTCCACTCAGAGACGTTTGGCACTGGGGCTCCTCCTGTGGCCAAACAAGCTTCCACTGGTTCCAGGCCAGTTGGTTTGGGTCAGCAGAAAACATGCTTAAGGGAATGAGCTTTGACTGCTTTGCTGTTGCCGAGGGAAAGTGCCTGGGATGAGACTGCACGCAAGTCAGCAAGGGAGAGAATGTGGCAAGAGACTGGTAAGAGCAAGAGTTGCTGCCATCAAACACAGGCCAGGGGAAGCTGCCAGCATGAGACGAGAGACCACCAGGACTCTGGGAGCAAAGTGGGAGCAGACCATAACTGCAACAAGAGCAAGCCCTGGGGATCTCATTCCCTAGCTCTGAGGCCTAATGGGTCTGCTAGGTTGAGAACGTCTCTCAGAGCAATCTGATTTGTCTTAGTTCCTTTCAGGAAGGACCATGCAGTCTCCAGAATCCAGAGCAAGGATGGGAAATAAGGGTAACTTTCCTCTAACCCAATTAATTGGTAGTGACTGCCTGGAGTCTTGGGTTTGGGAAGGATCAATGGTAAAGATTG
>NW_007726812.1:399717-409833 GCF_000696425.1 Galeopterus variegatus
CAATTAATTGGTAGTGACTGCCTGGAGTCTTGGGTTTGGGAAGGATCAATGGTAAAGATTGTTACCATCAATTCAGCACAAAGGCCATGGACTTGTCATCCGTGATGTAGAATAAAACCAAAGCCGTGGACCTGCCTCAAGTGATATTCAGCTTCTTGGAGTGTCTAACTCAGAATTAGGCCAGACCTACCTCAGGCCAAATTCATCCCCTGCTAGAGAGAGACCAATGGGTACACAGTAGTGGTTCATGTAGTGGTTTGCCTTTGGCCTTCCCCTCAATCCCATTTTCACTTCCATCTAGTGGCTTTCCCAGAATCACAAGAGCTGTATGTGGCCATCAATCAGATGAAGCATCAAATGCCATGAGCTCAGTGTAACTTTGAAGGCTGAATATCTTTTGCACTATGATGCTTGTGACAGATATTGTGTGAATGTTGGCTCGACTGAGGACAAGTGAGTGGTGGATGCAATCTTCTTAGCCTAAGGACTCTGTTGAGGGGTTACTGGTCCTTTAATCATAGCTTCTCCATTTATGTCTTATGGAGTTCATCTCTAGAAGTTTTTATTCATTCATTCATTTAAAAAGAACTCATAGGAACCATGTTCCCTGAATTCTTGAATGTCTGAACATATCTTTGTGAACCTGAACAGCTTGGCTGGATATACAATTCTGGACTCACACTTTCTTTCCCTGAGGACTTTGCACACATAGCCACTCTGTTTTCTAATCATTTGACTATTACTATGGAGAGACCTGGGCCAGCCTGGGTTTCTCCCCTTACAGATATATTAACTTTTTCCTCTGGATGTAATATAACTCCTTTTTTCTCGCTGAAGTTTAGTAACTTCACCACTATATGTTTTAGGGTTGAATATTCTATATCTATTTTTCCTAAAATTCAGTATGCCTTTTCAAACTAAAGATTTATGTGTTCCTTTATTTCAGGAGGGAAAGTTTTCCTCTATTATACCTTTAATACAGTATTTCTGTGTTCCATTTGTTTTGTTCTTTTCTCCAGAGATACCAATTATACCCATTTTAAGTTTCCTTTGTCATTCTATTGTCTGGACTGCTGGCAACCCATGGTTTCTCCCCCCCCCCGCCACACCTTGCTTGGTGCCTTAGGCAATTCCACTTCCCTAATAACTCCTTGGCATTACACAGGGTTCAGGCACACTCCCTAAGCTTTCCAACATATGTTGACTTTGCTAGTCAGTCCAAAAAAGGGGCTACTGGTTTGGCCCTCTGGACTCTGATCTCTCTGCCCTAGTTCCACAGAGGTAAGCTTCCCCTCATAGGATCCTCCCTCATCCTGGACTGATTCTCCTGTACTTGCAAACCATTCTTTATTTATTATATTTCGTGTTAGTTTTGTTAAAGGTAGAGGTTTCTTTTCTGTTTTTTGTTCTTCTTATTGTTTTTGGTTAGTTCAGTAAAGAGACTGAGCAAAGAGATGCTTAACTTAATCATATTTAACCAGAAGACATTTTACAATCCAAAACAAATGCCATTTTCTCTGGCTTGCTGCCTGTGCAAGTTCTGAGTTTTCTAAAGCATTGACCCCATTATAAATCTGAATAAAAACCTTAGATCTTACCCCTAGGAGAAAAAATGTACACACACCAACATTTGTGTTTGATTTCAGCAGGTGCCCAGCCCTCCTAAAGCCTATGGAGGCCAAACTCCTCAACGGCTGATTTTGCCCTTGGACCAGTGGGCCCCTGCCTTGTCTCTTGATGGTTACCCATATGCCCCCTGCATGCAAGCTCTGCCTGAGGCCTGGGAGCTCACCAACACACCAGCTGCTTTCTTGCATCCATGCCCTTAGGTTCTCCAGAGGGCTAGCTGAATGCCTCCACAGTGCCATTTGAACCTGATTTCTGTTATGGAGCCTCCCTGGGGTCTCCCTCCCTATGTATCCCCCAGAATCCCGGCCCCAGTGCTGCCCCCCTGCAGGGAACTACCTGCTTACTGTCAGTCTCTCAGGTCAGATTGAGAACCCCATAGGGTGGGGGGATCCCAGAACCTAATGTGGGTGCAATAACTGCTTGCCAGTTGAAGGAAGCAGAAATTCATAAGCTGTTTTAATTAACTGATGAAAAATAATTTGAACTGGGCTGGCCCCGTGGTTCACTAGTGGGTTCGGATCCTATATAGGGATGGCCGGTGTGCTCACTGGCTGAGCGTGGCGCAGACCACACCGTGCTGAGGGTTGAGATCCCCTTACCGGTCAAAATAATAATAATAATAATAATAATAATAATAATAATAATTTGAACTTAGGCAAGTTTATAGGAAATAACCCTGCTAAGGCTTGAAAGCAAGTTCTTTTAGGTGAGCTAAACAGTCATTTTATACCATTCATCTCTTAGAAAGGTCTGGTTGGTTCAACCAATTCACAAATTCCAAAGATTAGGTTTTACTACAATGCAGTAAAAGAGCTGGTTTCTTTAGTAGAACTCAGTAGAAGTGAGAGTGTTACAGCTTTATAATTAGTGCCCTAATGCTTTTCTTTCCCCACTTATTCATCAGACTTGGGTAACAGCTCATCAGCAGGAGATTCCTGGGGGAGCCAGGACAGGTGGGGACCCATGCTGGGAGCCCAGAAGGCCAGGAGAGGGAAGAAAAGGCAGGCAGGTGGTCAGCCCATAATCATTGCCAGAGCTGAGACCCAGGTCAGCAGCTCCTTGAAGGGCTCTCCCTATCACTTCCTAGTCTTTCCAGATGGCCACAACCTAGGACACCAGAAGAAATGAGGGCCCCAACCTTCAGGACTCTTCCTTTTCGGCACAATGAGAACTGAACCCAGGATGCTGATATTTCTCTGAGAAAATCACAGTACATCCCTGCACCAACACCTATGACATGCACAGCATTTGAATTTTAAGGAACTCCCTGGCCTTTCTCATCTGTAGTGACTGGGGCCCCCTTCAAGAGTGCCTCCAGGTCAACCAGACTGAGCCACACACTCCCCTACCAGGCTCAGCTTTCTGAGGGGACACCTGGCCAGCCAGGCAAATTCTTAGCCACCTCTATACAGCCTTCTCAGGAACCTGGGCCCCAGTGCCAGACCTCTGTTCGCATTTCCTAGCCCCATCTTCTGGGAGTGCCATGGCTCCCAATTGTGGCCCAAGAGTCCCAATCTAGCCCAAGCCATTGAGGCTCCTGCTCCCCATCCAGCCCCAGGCTTTCAACATCTGTATTGGGACCCCACATGGGCACAACTTTGAGCTATGTAGTGTCCCAGTTTTCTGACCCAGAGAGAAAGCTCCTAAAGCTAGGAAGCTCTAATTAGGAGTCAGAAGTCATTACATAAAGCTGAGCCAGCTTTTCCCAGGTTCTAGATACTGCAAATTTTACTACTACAGCCCTTTACCAAGGGAACAGTGCTGTGCTGTCAGCTCTCTTCCAAATTCTGCTACGACCAGGAAGTCTACATAAGCTAAGAGAAAACTGCAAGCTTTTGTGACTGTGGAGAAAGCAGGCCCCACTCCCCCCATTCCTACTCCCCAGCAGGGCAGAAGCCAAAACTGGCCCAGAAACCTCAACGTGTTCCTTCCCAGTCTTCAGACCCAGTACTGATGAGAGACTTGGCACTCAGCCTGCCCTTGGGGGCTGCCAGGACACATCCTCAGCCCACAAAGATGGCTAAGGGCCTACTTCATGCCCAGCCCTGCTCAAGTCACAGGAAGGGAGTCAGGGGCCAGCAATACAATTAGCAAGATAACCCAGTGTCTGCATCACTAATGCATGAACTGGCTGAACACCTGCTATGCTCAGCATACTGGGCTGGACCCAGAAACACCCAGTGTATGAGGCTTCACAGAGCCTGCTATTCGAGACTTCCAGGGAAACCCCACCTGACCTGAGATCCCTTGACTCCTTTCTCATGGAAGTCAAAGAAATGTGAAAGCTATGTCTATTGTCTACTTGGGGGGAGAAAGAAACACCAAAGTAATGTCTGCCCATCCCATGTTAAAATCTCTCCGTCCAGAAAGCAAGCCTACTTGCTTTAAAATTTTTGATTAAAGAAAAAAATTTTTGCTAGCAATAGCCTGCTTGCTTTTAATGGAAGAATAAGGAAAAACTTATCTGTGACTCAAAAACAGTAAAAGAAAATTGTGACTGGGGATTACCTATGGCTCTTAGTTTTAGCTCTGAGTAAAATAATAGAAAGGGTCAGAATTTTCCTACTCCCTTTAATCCCCCAGAGTCACCCTGTTGGCACCCACCCTTCTGACATTTGCTCTCACAGCCCAGGACACTGCTAGCTCTTGGACAGAGCTGTTCCAACAGCTGAATAATTCCACCTTTGGACAAAGGGCCTGCAGCACTGGTTTGGAGACGGGCAATACTTGGCACTAGAAATAACAGGTAGTAAAACGAGAATGAAATCCGCTGAACTAAACCCTTGTCTTGCAATTTCAAATTTATTATAATCAAAAGAATTCAAAACAAGTGATCTCACACACAACACTCCATCTATCACACACAAAATAAGGAGAACTTGAATGTGCACACAAGTGTGGGTGGCTGGAGGGGGCAGTGGTCCAGGGGCTCCCAGAAGGAGAAATAAATGTGGGCTGACAGAGTCAGAGAAAACCCTGGAGGAAGACATGGGGAAGGGGAGCGGTTCCAGAGAAAAGTGAGCCAGCTGGCTTTCCTCCACTCGTGGTCACCACTGAGTCCTCAGAGCCTGGCACAGGGCCTGGCCAAGAGCAGGGCTCAGTCAATGTTTGTGGACTGAATGACCAAAGGACTCATGTGACTGATCAGGGAATCACAGGCTCTCTGTGGTAGTGGTGGCTGACACCCTGGGCCTGTAAGAGAGAGAACCCACTGCAATAGTCCTGGAGCCTGCAAGGCATTCCAGGCCAACAATAGACAAGTCTGGGAGAAAAACGACTCTAAAGTCAGGGACAGAGACATGAGGGTCAGCCCTGCTGAGGAATCTCACTCAGAAAGCCTATTAAAAAAGGCCTGGCTTTCCTGTGACAGCTGCCACAATCGTAGCCACACATATAAAGCCCAGCACAGGCTACACGGTGCTAAGTGCTCACTCTTCCCACCCTAGGAGGTATGAGATTGATGCCACCAATCCCACCTTCTGTAGGTGGGGATACTGCACAGCAGCTCATCCAGGGTTACCACCCCATCCTACATGTACTTGACCTCAGCCTTCAAAGCATTCTACAGCCCGGCTGTGTCCAGACTGGAGCTGCTGAGCACATGGAGCAGGAGCTGGCAAAAGCCGCAGCTGTGCCTTTCAGATGAAGTTGCTTGGAGGCGGCAGGGGAGAAGAGGGCCTTGGTGGCCCCCAGGCCAGCAATACCACTAATAGGGTTCCCGTGGACCCACATAGGACTGAGGAGTCACAACAACTGAAAAAAAGGAACCACTCAGAGGCCGGTGAGTCATTACAAGGGATCGGAGCATGGCCTGCCCCATGGGAAGTGTTTGGAGCATGGCAGTGGTAGAGACGGGCCCACTGGGGGAACACTGGGGCACAGCAAGGACAGCTGATCTGCCCCCTAACCAGTGCAGGACCCCTCACAGGAGACTGGTCAGGAATATAGAATTGCATGGGGTGCAGTTTGATGAAAAGACTCAGGTCCAGACCAGTATTTCTACACAACCCAGGTGCACCAGATTTCACTAGAACCAAAGTGCCTATAAAGTCAACCATTAAAACCTCAGCTGCACAGAAAGCCTTCCCTAGGGAATCAGCAGCAAAGCGCCAATTTAGCTCACCCACAGAGCTCAAGTATTGGTCCTCACAGGAAGTTCCCCCATTTTAGAAGTATGCAAAGGACAGGAAATTAGTTCCAGCACAGTTTGAGTGGTGGGAACAGCAAATAATCCAACACAGAACTGAAAGAAAAAACAAAGTACCCACAACCAGAGACAAAGTTTGATACTAAGCAGTAAAGTTCTCATTTCACCAAAGAACACCTATAATACCTAGAAGGATCGGAAGTCCCCTGGGCTACCAAACCAGAAAGGGGGAGAGGTCTGGGGGCCTCAGCCATGCCCCCCGACACCTGCAACCAGTCCCGAGGGTGGGAGCTGAGGGTCATGGCCACACCTTCCTGACGAGCACAACCACCCCAGCTATGACCACCGAGCCACTGCAGGAAGTGTCCCAGGCCATGCCCCCCCAACATGACCAGCGAGGACCACCAAGCCACAGCAAGAAGGGCCTTGGGTTCCCGAGCTGGGGAGCTGGGAGGCAAGGAATTTTTTTTTCCAAAAGATGACCGGTAAGGGGATCTTAACCCTTGACTTGATGTTGTCAGCACCATGCTCACCCAGTGAGCAAACCGGCCATCCCTATATGGGATCCGAACCCATGGCCTTTGGTGTTATCAGTACCACACTCTCCTGAGTGAGTCACAGGCCGGCCCTGGAGGCAAGGAATTTCTCCACACCCCCCTGACATCTGCACCCAGCCCAGCAATGACCAAGCCACTGCTGGAAGCCCCCTGGTCTCCCCTGTGGGAATGAGGGGGCTGCCACAGGCCTCAATCCCGCCCCTTCTCCTTCCTCCTTCTTCCATCACATTTCCTTTCCCTTTCCCTCTCCTACTCCCTCCCACCTGCTTTGCAGCAACATCATAGAATGTAAAAAAATAATATTAATATAAATAAATAAATAAATAGAATAGAATAGAATAAAGAAAAAAAGAAAAAGAAAGAGAAACAAGCACTCTACAGCATGGCCCCATCTGTCTAGGCAGTTTCTTCTTCCTGCACTGCCTTCATGCAGGGATTCTTCAGTCTCCTTAGCTGACCCCACCTCTACCAGCTCAGTGCTATTCTCTTTCTACACATCCCTTTCCTTAATACCCAATTCAACCTTCAAAACCCGGCTCAAGTACCCTGCCTTCTTTGGGCCATCGCTAATTTCCCAGTTCCCAGAAACCTGCTGTGTCTTCATGCAGACTGCTCATGGCCTGGTGTGGGGAGGGCTCCTTATGTGCTTGTGGGCCCCTCTCTGGCCTCACTCTTTCCCCTCACCTGCATGCAGCATGAGGGCCAAATGCCCAGACAGGGCTGGCGGTAAGGAAGTGTTGACCTATGGAATACAATTCTTTATAAGGCTGTGAAAGATAGTAAGAATGATAAAAATGCCATGTCAAGATGGTAAATGAAACTCAAGATTCTAACAGGAAAAACATCCTCTCCTGGGCTGACCCGTTAGCTCAGTTGGTTAGAGCACAGCCTTGTAACATCAAGGTCAAGGGTTTGGATCTCCATACCAGCCAGCCTTAAAAAAAAAAAGAAGAAAAGATTCCCTCTTATAAATAATACCCACTACAAAAATCAAAGGACATTTAAAAAGGAAAGCCATCCTCCACTTTTACAGACTTCAGCATCACTATGCCCATTGTTCTATTCACCTGTCAGCCCAGTTGCGGAAAAATGTACATGGATAATGACTCATTTTCCTCTTTTGCCATCTATACAGCCTGTCCCCTGTGGTTTTCTTGCTTTTCACTTCTGAGGGGGCAAACTCAGAAGGAGAATCTAACTGTGACACTTTTACTCCTGCCCCTTCTTCCTTAGACTGTAAGAGCCAGGAAGGTGCTGAGGGTTCATTTCTAGAACACTCCTGTGGACGATTCATTTATCGGCCCCTCAGGGAGCTTGCCTTCCACTGGCAGAGACTGCCCAGCAGAGAATGCTCCCCATCCCTCCCCACCCCACCTTCTCATTCTCCCCTCCTGCCTCAGGGGTTGGTTCTCACATCTCCCTCACTGCTTAGCCTGATGTGGGGTAACTAAGGCACGATAGGCCTGGCCTAAGGCCCAGACCTCCCATCCAAGGAGCCATGAATCCCTTTCAGGTGGCTGGACCCACCCCTGACCAAGAGAGGCCTTCCCCCTGGCTGACCACCAGCAGCTCACTCCCTTGCCCTCTGCCCAGGGCTCAGTGCCTAGGTTGCTGAAGCTCAGGGATGCCCATGTTCCTACCTGACATGTTTTCACACATTGAGAGCATTAAACTCAGCTGCTCAGGCTTAAATTCCATCAAGACAAATATCCTCAACTGGAAAATACTTGTGGATTTGACAGTGGTGCATAGGACCTGAGGAAAAAGCATGATGAAATGCTGTGTGTTGTGTGCTAGTAGGTGCGCTCATATGTGATTGTACACATGCATTGCATGCATGTGTGTGTGAACATGTGAATGCATGTGCAATCACAATGTCCATGGCACATGGCTAGCCACTGAGTAAAGAGTAAGACACTGCCAAGAAGGCCTGCTCCCAAAAGGAAGGGAAAATGCCCTGAAGGATCAGCCCAACCCTGAATCACCATGCCCAGAGTATCTGGGCCATACTGAGACAATATGGGGGCCAGGGCCACCCCAGGATGAGGAAGAGCAATGCCAGATATACAATAGGCACTGAGAAAAACATTAGCTTTTGCTTTCCTCCCTTTCTTACTTCCCTGGCTTGACAACAAGTGGGGTGGGCAATATTCTGATGCCAAAGTCTTCAGTGGAGTGGGAAGTAATGAGAATTCCAGCCAGCAATGCTAAGGGAGAGAAAGTGCTAGAACTATGTGACATATATCTGATAAGTGAGGAGAGACCAGATCTGAAATCCAGGTTCATGCAGCAGGCCCAAAGGCTCTGGGGCATGGAGGAACAGGCAAGTGTGTGGGGGTCTGAACAGTACTGCTGAAGGGATGAGAGGAATATGGCATACTTCAGCACAGCCAGGTTTTCACCTGGCAGAAAGAGGAGGGAATGTCTGGGGAAGGTGCTGGAGACCCAGGGTAGCTTGGGGGTCCCAGAGAACAGAGTGGCATACCTGGGATGGAGGATGTGGTGAATGCAGACCCAAATACAAGAGGGGGAGATGGAACGGGTTAGAGCTCTAGTGGTGGCAAGAGCAGCACAAGTGTGCAGCTTCACTGGGCATCAGATATTCATCAGGAGCTGCAGGGTGCCTGGCACTGGGCTGCACTGCAGACACTGGCTGTCTAGCAGCAAACAAGGAAGATAAGGCCACTCATCTTATGGAACTTGCCTTATGGTGCAGGATACAGCCAAAGACCAAAAGACAAACAGGTAAGCCTGATTCATACAGAATATGACATTTGCTTAAAAGAACAATATGAATGAGGAAGGAGGTAGACTACCCTAGTGGACCAGGGGGAACTTCTGAAGAGGGGCCACCTAGGCAGAGCCATGCAAACATCCTGGGAAGAGTCATGACAAGGTCCAGGAAGGGAATCCAAGGGGAGGAAATGGCAGGGCCTTAGGCTTTGAGGTGGAAGTGTGCATTGCAGGTGGGGGGCAGCAAGCAGGCCAGTGTAGCTGGAGGGTAGGAGGAGGAAATGGTGGTGGTGTGGTTGGGGGGAATGTAGGTCTGGGAGGACTGGGATATGGGAGCAGACCCTGCTTCTGGACCCTTTCCGGAACCTCAGCATCTCGTCTCATTGCTCATCTCCATGTCTCTGCTCCAACTGTCCACCAGGCTGCTGCAGTGCTCAAGAATACCTGCATTATTCACAATAGCCAAAAGGTGGAAGCAACCCAAATGTCCAGCAAGGGCTGAATGGATAAAATGTGGCATATACTATACATACAATGGAGTACTGTTCAGCCTTAAAAAGGAATGCAGTTCTGATACATGCTACAATATGGATGAACCTTGAAGACATTATGCTGAGTGAAATAAGCCAGTTACGGGCCAGCCTGGTGGTGCACTGGAGAGTGCGCCGCCTGAGAGCGCGGCAGCGCTCCCGCCGAGGGTTCGGATCCCATGTGGAGACCAGTTCCCGCTCACTGGTTGAGCGCGGTGCAGGCGCAACACCGAGGGTTGCGATCCCATTGCCGGTCCCCGGTGCGGGTGCGACACCAAGGGTTGCGATCCTGTTACCGGTCAGTAAAAAAGAAAAAAAAAAAGCAATAAGCCAGTTACAAAAGCACAAATACTGTACAATTCCACCTATATGAGGTACCTAGAAACTAGAAGAGTCAAATTCATAGAGACAAAAAGTAAAACAGTAGGTACCAGGGGCTGGGGGAGGGGAGGTGGGAGAGTTACTGTTTAATGGGTACAGTTTCAGTTTCAGACAATAAAAAGTTCTGGAGATGGGTGGC
>NW_007726812.1:409843-444080 GCF_000696425.1 Galeopterus variegatus
GGGGCTGGCGGGGTGGGGCGTGGGAGAGTGCGCCGCCGGAGGGCGGGGCGGCGCTCCCGCCGAGGGTTCGGATCCCATGTGGAGACCAGTTCCCGCTCACTGGTTGAGCGCGGTGCAGGCGCAACACCGAGGGTTGCGATCCCATTGCCGGTCCCCGGTGCGGGTGCGACACCAAGGGTTGCGATCCTGTTACCGGTCAGTAAAAAAGAAAAAAAGAAAAAAAAAAGCAATAAGCCAGTTACAAAAGCACAAATACTGTACAATTCCACCTATATGAGGTACCTAGAAACGAAAAAAAAAAGAAATAAGCCAGTTACAAAAGCACAAATACTGTACAATTCCACCTATATGAGGTACCTAGAAACTAGAAGAGTCAAATTCATCGAGACAAAAAGTAAAACAGTAGGCTAGAAGAGTCAAATTCATAGAGACAAAAAGTAAAACAGTAGGTACCAGGGGCTGGGGGAGGGGAGGTGGGAGAGTTACTGTTTAATGGGTACAGTTTCAGTTTCAGACAATAAAAAGTTCTGGAGATGGGTGGCGGTGATGGTTACTCAAAAATATGAAAGTACTTAATACCACTGAACTGTACACTTAAAATGGTTAAAGTGGTAAATTTTATATGATGCATATCTTACCACAATAAACAAAACAAGACTAAACAAAAGAAATGAAGTACTGATACATGCTACATGTGGATGAACCTAAAAAATATTATGCAAAGTGAAAGAAGCCAGGCACAAAAGGACTATTATTTTATGATTCCATTTATATGATATATACAGAATAGGTAAATCTATAGAGACAGAATGTAGACTCATAGTTACCAGGGACAAGGGAAGGGAAGGCTACCTGGTTAGCTCAGTTGGTTAGAGCACAGCCTTGTAACACCAAGGTCAAGAATTCAGTTCCCAGTACTGGCCAGCCACCAAACAACAAAAAAAATGTGGATGTGACTAATGAATAGTTACAGAGATGGGGGAGGAGGATATGGAGAGCAACCGCTTGATGTGTTTGGGGTTTTCTTTTGGGGTGATGAAAATGTTTTGGAACTAGGTAGAGGTAATAAGTATACAACATTGTGAATATATTAAATACCACTGAAGTGTTCACTTTAAATTGTTTAATTTTTTGTTATATGAATTTCATTGCAATGAAAAGGAGCAGCCAGATCCTACACTGGCCAGGTAACACAGCACAACAGGCAGGATGCGTTGAGTCATAGAGGCAAGGGCACTTCCTGTGACAGCTCAGAGACCAATGACTCCAGAACCAGCACAGAACAGGAAAGCAGCACAGGAGGACCTGTGCCTCTCCAGAGTTCCCAATCTGGCTGTCCTGAAGGAGCCAGCAGTGGAGGGACATAACTTGAGGGGCCCAGTTCTGCCCGTGGGTGTGGAGGGCCCCAGCTGCCTAGTGAGAGGCAGGTACGGCCAAGTGGGTCAGGCCAATCTGATGATTGAGCACAAGGCTCCAGGACTGACTCTGCAGGAAGCTACACAGGATATCAGCATCTTCTGCACTGTGCCCTGACTCACAGCACGCCTTGCCTATCTGCACATGAGCATGATCTGTCACTGATGAAGGGGCAGAGTGCGAAGAAGAGAGTAGGCCAGACAATGGGGGAGGGTAAGAAAACTGGCTATCCTTTAATACATGCCAGACACTTCACATCCATGTTTCAATTAATCCTCAGAACAGCTCTACAATGACAGTCCAGATGAGGAAATCAAGATTTAGAGAGGAAGTAATGTACATAAGGCAAAGCTAGGATTGGTACCTAGGTCTCTCTTCCCCCAAACCTGTGCCCTTTCGAAACCCTGTATTGTTTCATGCTCCCATGACCCTTCCTGACGTGAGGCATCACAACCTACACTCAGATAGCTAATTCAGTCAGAATGAGTTGTCTTGTTACCCCAGGGACAGAGAGCAGAGTATCAGGACACAGCAGGCCAAGAGGACTTGAGGAAACCATCCGTGAAGTGAATGCTCCTCTTTTTGACACCCAAGGGGAAAATTCAAGGGCACTCCAAGGAAAGAGCTGGCAGGGTTCAGTGGACAAGGAACCCTTGGCTCCTGCCCTCTACCCCAGCTCACCCAAACACAGTGGGCTAATTGCAGGGGTCTCAAGTTGAGAGGCTGTCAGGAGACAGGGTCCACTTCCCCATATCTTTAGTCAGGCGAGGCTCATGCCTGACAGGAAGGGCCAGTCATCATGCGCTCACAGAACACCAAGTTCTCCTGTTTCCCTTATAGCTCAGTCAGAGAACAGAACCGTGGACCACGCAAAGGCAACAGATGGAGTCCTCTCTATTTCAGCCAAATGCTGTGACTCATTTAAACAAACCCTACAGTTTTCAAAAATCTAATAGCTACTTGCTATTGAAAAATAAAAGAATAAATTCTTCAGAAGCAAACCATGCTAGTGATACATTAAAAAAAAAAAAAAAACCTTAGAAAACTTCTTCTGGTGTCATTCTGAGACTGGTATAAACCAGGCTAGACTCAGACTCAGTCTTCACTCTGAAAGAGACACGTGGAGCAACTTCAGTGAGGAAAATGGCCTCAGGGAGAACCGGCCCCATTACTATCACCAGAGCCTTTGACTCTATTTGCCAGACTTGGCTCCAGCCTCAGCCTTTTTGGATGGAGCAACTTCAGTGAGGAAAATGGCCTCAGGGAGAACCGGCCCCGTTACTATCACCAGAGCCTTTGACTCTATTTGCCAGACTTGGCTCCAGCCTCAGCCTTTTTGGACAAGACACAGAGCTACAAGGTGGCACTGGATGAGGTGCTATACTCAGAAGACTAAGCTCAAACAACCCATGCTCTTATTAAAGTCTCCAGGCTTCCAAGTCACTCACACATCTCAGGAAGCCTTGGAAAGGAAAGCAGAGCTGAGCACATGGGATACTGTCATGCCCAGGAGTACAAGTGAGAACCTTCTTAGCTCTTGCAGAACCTTCGAGAAGTCTCATGTGTGACTTTCAGGCAGCTCTAACTAATGATTGCTACCTGCACTGCAGACCATCTCCTCTGTCCTTCCCATTTTCCTGGCCATACTTCTAGGCTATCCTCCCCCCGGTTTCCTTTCTCTGGAGCCCAGGGCCCTCCCTACTTGCCTTCCTCTTAGACAACAAGCTCTCCTGTCTGCTCCCCCGGAGGGGTTTCTCTGATATAGAGTTGGTATCTGCCTCTGGTCACTTACTATGTCAGAGGAGCTGAGGAAAAAGAACTGGGGCTTCTTGCCCTGCCTTGACTGAGTCTTGAAAATGGCTTCTCATCTACTCTTTCCTCATTTCCTGTGCGCCATTCTTCTGTATCAGACCACCTCTGTCACTGGCTGCAAGATGGGGCTCTGGGCTGTGAGTACAGCCTCCACTCATTTCCAGGGTGCCAGGTTCCCCTATTCCATGCATGTTACATACAGTGGCTAGAAGAATTTTCCAAACAAACCTCAGTAATCTTCAATAGCTCCTCTGCCACCTTTAAATTCAAATGTAAACGCTTTAGCCTGCCATTCCAAGCCCTCTCTGGCCTCTGGCCTCACCACACCACTCAACCTCATGTCCAGAGGTCCCTCAGCCCAGCCTTCCCTTCCAGCCAGGCTGGCCTCCTCACAGCCCCTGCACACTCCACATATAATCATGCTTTCACTGCCTTCCTCACCTGGAACCCCATTCCCGAAACACTCCTCAATGCCCCTGCCAATGTCCCAATCCCAGGCTCAGGCTCAAGGATTGAAGGACTGGGCTCAGGTCACCAATTCAGGATCTGCCCTCAAGTTCCTCTATCCTCCTAAACTGGCACAGCAGTTGTAGAAATCATCTACTTACCATTTCAGCCCCAACTCATACATTTTACCCCAAGTTACCTGATGAACTGCTTGCTTCCACTGAGGTTTCTTTTGGCTCCTAGAGTATAGAGGGTCCATCCCTGTACAGCCTCCAGCAGCAGGCCAGGACCTAAGCACAGAGCAGGGCTCCCTCACTGCTGATATAGGGAAGCAAATTCCAGGTGTTTGGTTTCTTTTTACTCCACTGGATAAATACCTAATAGAGTCAATGTTACCCACCCAAGAAGATTCATAGGTAAATAGAATATTCTTAGGTAATAGAAGATTCTTAGGTAAATACCAGGCATAGAGTAAATATGAATTGATAAGGAAGAACAATTTCTAGATTTATGCTGAGGAGTTACAGTATATTTAAAAATAACTTGGGGGAAAATTTCTGGAATGGTGTAGTAAAGAGATTGTGAATGCTCTTCCTAACAAAATCATAACTTCACCAGAAGAAATCACACAGAATAATCATTTAAAGTCTCTGGAAATTTCCCAAAGGGCATATAGCAAATGGAGAAATATTCATTTAAGAAAGTCTACTAAGTTGCACAGTTAGCTCAGTTGGTTAGAGCATGGTGCTGATAACACCAAGGTCCAGGGTTTGATCCCTGTACTGGCCAGCCAAAAAAAAGTCTACTAAATCTTGGTAAGAACAGTGAGGGTCTATGGGATCTGGGCCACAAATCCCTAAGCTCTGTCTTATGGAAACACTATTTCGGGTGTTGTACTGCAAGCAAGTGTGGCCAAGAAGATGAGACTCCCTCTCCCCCCAGCTTCCAGTTTAGAAACACACACACACACACACACACACACACACACACACACACACACACACACATGTCCCCAGGTTTATGTTGCAGAAGCTCTATTCCAGGGAAAGAAGATCCCTCCCGGGATCACAGTCAACCCCAGGAATTAAGAAGGCTGTAGACATGCACTAGGCTGCACTCAATCAGAATCAATCAGAGCAGCGTGTGGGGCACATTTTAAAATATTCCCCCAGCCACACATATGTCCATCAGTAAAAGAAGGAACCTCACTGGCACAAGGGGCTTCAGCACAACCTCTGACCAAACACTGGCTGGGCAATAAGCTACTCGGATTCAGGGACAACCAGGCTTAAAAATAAAATCATACACATACCTAGCAGTGTGGAAGACTGTGTACATACCCAAGGCTTCGACCTTTCAGGAGTGATCAAAGAAGTGAATACTGAACCTGCTAGTTCCTTGCGAATGTGGGGCAAAAATGTAAACTCCTTGAGCTGTGATAGTGGCCACTAAACCACACACATATCCAACAGTAAAGGGCAAATATCTAACTGGTCAAGGAGGCTTAAGCACAATTTTGATGAATAAGTGGCTTATGCTGACCCAGGGGTTACCCCTAGGACAAAAAATTAAAACAAGGAAAGAATCTGAACTGAGATATCTGAAGTTGTACACTTCAGGGAAAACAGCCTTCATAGAGTCAGGTTAGCCAAGTTGCTAAAAAAATAAACAAAACAAAACAAAAAACCCAACCAAGCAAATAACAACATTAACCCCCAGAAGAGGGCAGAATCAATAACAAGTTATACAATATACTATCTAAAATGTCCAGTTTTCAACAAAAATTATGAGACATGCAGAGAAACAAGAAAGTATGACTCATACACAGAAAACAAAGTAAGCAATAGAAACTATTTTTGAGTGTGGATGTTGGACTTAGAAAAGACTTCAAAGCAGTATTATAAATATGTTCAAAGAACTAAGGAAACCATGTCAAGAATGAAAAGAAGCTATGATAACAATGTCTCATCTAATAGAGAATTTCAATAAAGAGAAAATTCTGAAAGCAAACTAGGAATTCTTGAGTTGAAAAGTACAATGATGGAAATGAAAAAAAAAAAAACCACAAAACAAAACACTAGAGGGGCTCAAAAGTAGATATGAGCTGGCAAGAGAGAGAAACAGTAAAGTCGAATATAGATCAGTAAGACTGTACAATGTGAAGAACAAAAAGGAAAAAGAACTGAGAAGAATGAAGAGACCCTCAAAGAAGCGTGGGGCACCATTAAGTGTACCAACATACGCATAGCGAAGTAGAGTACCAGGAGAGGAGAGACAGAAAGGCAGATAAAAATATTTAAATAAATAATGGCTGAAGAGTTTCCAAATTTGATGAAAACATCAATCTAAAAGAAGCTCAACTCAACTGTCAACGAAGAATCTCTATACAGCAAAACTATCTTTTAAAAATGAAGGCAGGGCCGGCCCGGTGGCGCGCTCGGTACAGTGCGACGCTTGGGAGCGTGGCAGCGCTCCCGCCGAGGGTTTGGATCCCATATAGAGACCGGTCTGCTCACTGGTTGAGCGTGGTGAGGGCGCGACACTGAGGGTTGTTATCCCGTTGCCGGTCGCGGTACGGGCGCAACACCAAGGGTTGCGATCCCATTACCGGTCACGAAAAAAGACAAAAAGGAAAAAAAAAAAATGAAGGCAAGTGGTTCGACATTTGAATATCCATCAATGTAAACCACCACATCAACAAGATAAGGAAGAAAAATCATATGATCTTACCAGTTGGCACAGAAAAAGTATTTGACAAAATCCAACACCCATTCATGATAAAAAAAGAAAGTCTGGGGCCAGCCCGTGGCTCACTCAGGAGAGTGTGGTGCTGATAATACCAAGACCACGGGTTCGGATCCCATATAGGGATGGCCGGTTAGCTCACTGGGTGAGCGTGGTGCTGACAACACCAAGTCAAGGGTTAAGATCCCCTTACTGGTCATCTTTAAAAAAAAAAAAAAAAAATCTCAGCAAGTAGAAACAAAAGGAAATTATCTTAACTTCATAAAGAGCACATAAAAAAAGCCTACAGCTACTAGTGAAAGACAATGTTTTCCCCATAACATCAGGTACAAAGCAAAGATGTACTCTCTCACCATTCTTATTTAACATAGCACTGGAAGTTCTAGTCATTGCAATAAAGCAAAGAAAAGAAATAAAAGATATACAGATTAGAAAGGAAGAAATAAAACTATATATTTGCAGATGACATGATTGTCTATGGAGAAAATCCCAAAGAATCTACCAAAAAAAAATTGTAGAACTATTGAGTGAGTTCAGCAAGGTTGCAGGGTACAAAATGAACACATAAAAATCAATCACATTTCTATATTACTAACAGTAAATATGAAGAAATCAAAGTAAAAACACAATACCACTTCTACTTATTCCAAAGAAAATGAAATACTTAGAAACACTTTTTAAAAATTCATAGAATCTAGGGCCGGCCTGGTGGCGCACTGGAGAGTGCGCCACTTGGGAGCGCTGCAGCGCCCCCGCCGAGGGTTCGGATCCCATGTGGAGACCAGTTCCTGCTCACTGGCTGAGCGCGGTGCGGGCGCAACACCGAGGGTTGCGATCCCGTTACCGGTCAGTAAAAAAGACAAAAAGGAAAAAAAAAATTCATAGAATCTTGGGGCCGACCTGGTGGCGCACTGCTACAGTGCACCACTTGGGAGTGTGGCAGCGCTCCCGCCGCGGGTTCGGATCCCACATACAGACCGGTTCCCGCTCACTGGCTGAGCGAGGTGCGAGCGCAACACCGAGGGTTGCGATCCCGTGGCCGGTCCCGGTCCGGTACGGGCGCGACACTGAGGGTTGCGATCCGTTGCCGGACATGAAAAAAGACAAAAAGGAAAAAAAAAATTCATAGAATCTATATGCTGAAAATTATAAAATGCTGATGAAAGAAATCAAAGAAGACCTAAATAAATGGGAAGGCATCCTATACTCATGAACTGAAGACTCAACATAGAAAAGATGTTAATTCTCCCCAAATTGATCTATAGGTTTAATGCAATTTATATCAAAATCTTAGCAAGGTTTTTTATAGACATAGACAAACTTATTCTAAAATTTATATGGAAAGGCATGGGCCCTAGAACAATAAAACAATCTTGTCAAAGAAGAATAAAGTGGGAGTAATTATGGCTTACTGTATAGCTACAGTAATCAAGACAGTACGGTATTGGTGGAAGGATATGCACATAAATCAGCAGAGGATTCAGAATAGAGGACCAGAAATAGGTCCACACAGATACACTCTACTGACTTTTTACAAAGGTGCAAAACCATCTCAATGAAGGAAGGCTAGCCTTTTCAACCAATGGGGCTAGAGCAACTGGATATCCATATTTTTTAAAAAATGAAGCTGGCGGTTAGCTCAGTTGGTTAAAGTGTGGTGCTGGTAACACCGAGGCCCGGGGTTTGATACCTGTACTGAGCCAGCAAAAAAAAAAAAAAAAGGAACTTTGACCTAAGCTTCACACCTTATATGAAAATAACTCACAACAGATAATAGACTTAAATATCAGGAAAATCTTCAGGATCCTGGGCTAGGCAAAGAGTTCTTAGACTAAATATTAAAAGCATGATCCATTACAGGAAAAATAGGTAAGTTGGATCTCGACAAATTTTAAAAGTTTTGCTTTGTTCAAGCCCATGTGAAAAGAAAGAAAAGAAAAGCTACAGACTGGGAAAAAGTATTTGAAACCACATACCTAATAAATTACTAGTATTGAGAATATACAAAGAACTCTTGAAATTCAACAAAAGAAAAAAATTTAATTAGAAAATAGGCAAAAAACATGAACAGACGTTATACTGAAAAGGATGTGCACATGGCAAATAAGCATATGAAAGATGTTCAACATCATTAGCCATTAGGGAAACACAAATTAAAACCACAGTGATATTCATCGTAGACCTATAATAATAACTAAAATAAAAAGTAAGGACAACACCAAATGCTGATAAGGATGCAGATAAACTGAATAACTCATACATTGCTGGTGGAAATGTAAGTGGCACAGCCAATCTGGAAAGCAGTTCGACAGTTTCTTTAAAAACTAAATATGCAACTACCAAAGGACCCAGCAATAGCACTCCTGGGCATTTATTCCAGAGAAATGAAAACTTATGGTCACACAAAAACCTGTGCATGAATGTTCGTAAATGGCTTATTTGGAATAGACCAAAACTGGAATCAGCCCAGATAACTTTCAACAGCAAATGGTTGAACAAACTGTGATACATACATATCATGAAATATACTCAGCAATAAAAAGGAATGAACAAGTGATAGATGCAACAACTTAGATGAATCTCTAAGGAATTATGCTGAGTGAAAAAAGCCAACCCCAAACAGGTTACATGCTGTAGATTCCACTTACGTAACATTTTTGAAATGACAAAATCTTAAAAATGGAAAACAGATTTATGGTTGCCAGGGATTAAGGACAGGGTGGAAAGGAGAGGCAGGAGGGAGGTGGGTGTAGTTATAAAAGGACAACACAAAGGATCCTTGTGGTTGGAACCGTTCACTATCTTGATTGTGGTAGTAGAAACACAAGTCTCCACAAGTGATAAAATCGTATACAATCAATAAGCACACACTAATGAGTACAAGTAAACTAGGGAAATCTGACTAAGATTGGTGGATTGTCTGAATGTCATTATCTTGGTTGTAATATTATACTACAGTTTTGCAAAATGTTACCACTGGGAGAAATTGAGCAAAATGCAAAAGGAATTTCTTACAATTGCATGTGAATCTACAATAATCTCAATTTTTAAAAAATCAAATGTCTCAAATTATCCTATTCCATTAGCTTGCCATTTTAAAAAAGTTATCAATAAGAAATACGTTGATATTTCATAATTTTATAGTATTACTCTGTATTTGGTTCTCAACCTTATCAGAGAATAATCTTTTAAATAAGAAATATAAAGTGAGTTTAAATATCTCTGGAAATAATAGATAATTTTTAAATGAAAGCAAAATACAGACATTACCAGGTAAACAAAAGTAGAAAAAAAAATTGTTGGTAGCAGACAGCCTCACAAGAAATAATAAAGGATGTTCTCCAGGCAGAAAGCAAGTGACACCACACAGTAATTCGAGTCCACACAAAAAAACAAAGTGTGCCAGTAAAGGTAATTATGTAGGTAAGTATAAAAGAAAGTATAATTGCATATTTCTTCTCTCTTATTTTCTTAACTGATTTAAAAGGCAATTACATAAAACAATGTGTATGTATGTGTATCTGTACTGTTGAGTTTATAACATATAGAAATGTACTATGTTTGACAAAAAGAGCAAAAGAAGATGGCAGAACAAAGATGTATTGAAGTAAGAAAATTATATCAGATGGTAACTCAAATCCACAGGAAAAAAATGAGGAGAATAAGAAATGTCTAATAAGAAGGCTAATACAACAAACTACAAATATATGCTTACTCTCCATTTTTTTCCTCTCAGCTTTTTAAAAATGTTATATATAACATTACATAATGTTACATAAAGTCATAATTATATACAGTCGTCTTTCAATATCCCATGGGGATGGATTCCATGGATACCAAACCCCACAGATGTTCAAATCTCTCGTAAAATGACATAGTATTTGCATATAACCTATGCACATCCTCCCGTATACTTTAAATTATCTCTACATTACTTATAATACCTAATACAATATAAATGCTATGTAAATAGTTGTTATACTGTATCTTTAAATTTGTATTATTTTTTATTGTATTGTTATTTTTTATTGTGTTTTTTTTCCCTAAATATTTTTGATCTGCGGTTAGTTGAATCCAAGGATGCAGAACCTGCTGATGCGGAGGGTCAACTGTATATAATAATAATTATAATGTATTGTTGGGTTTATAACATATATAGAAATAGTACGTGTAACAATAATAGCACAAAAATGGGGGACTTAATGTAGCTATACAGGAGTAAGGTTTCTATATTTCACTGGAATTAAACTAGCATAAATCTGAAGTAGATTCTGAGAAACTAAGACATGTATTGTAAACCTTAAAGCAACCACTGGGCAAATAATTTTAAAATATAAAATTAAAATGTTATACTAGAAAGTGTCCACTTAATACAAAAGAAGGCAATAAAGGTGGAAGAGAGGAATAAACAAGCATGAGACATAGAAAACAAAAAGCAAAATGGCAGATGCAAATTCAACCATATTAATAATACTAATTAAATGAAAATGGATTAAACAACCTAATAAAAAGCAGAGATTATCAGACTTGATTTTTTAAAAAAGATCCAACTATATGCTATTTACAGGAGACACTTTAGATTCAAAGAAACAAATAGGTTAAAATTTTTTAAATGGGAAAATATAAACATGCAAACAGCAAACTTAAGAGAGCTGAAGTGGCTATACTAATATCAAATGAAACAGACTTTAGAACAAAAAAATGTTACTGAAAGTAAAGATTGATAAAAGGGTCAATCCACTAGGAAGATATAACAATTATAAACTTATATACCTAACAACAGAGCACAAAAATACATGAAGCAAAACTGACAGAATTGAAGGGAAAAATAAACAATTCCACAATAGTTGGAGACTTCGATATCTTATAATAATGGATAAACAACCAGGCAGAAGATAAATAAGAAAACAGAAGACTTGAAAAACACTATAAATCAACCAGAACTAACAGTCATCTATAAAACACTCTATGCAATAACAGTATAATGCACATTCTTCTCAAGTGCATATGGAACATTCTCCATGTTAGACCATAGGATAGGCCATAAAACAAACCTCAATGCATTTGAAAGGACTGAAATCATATGAAGTATGTTCTCTAAACACACATAATTAAATCAGAAATCATTGACAGAAAGAAATTTCAGAATTCACAAATACATGTAAATTGAATAACACACTCCTAAATAACAAAAGGGTCAGAGAAGAAATCACAAGGGAAATTTTAAAATACTTCGAGATGAATGAAAATGAAGACACTGCATACCAAAACACATAGGACACAGCGAAAACAATACTCATATGAATTTCTAGCTGCAAGTACCTTTATTCAAAAGAATAAAGACCTCAAACAAATAACCTACTTCCTCCTTAATACCTAGAGAAAGAAAAGCAAACTAAACCCAATGTAAGCACAATGAAAAAAATAATAAATATTAGATCTCAAGATAAAAAGTTTATTAAAAAAAAGATTAGAGTGGCCGGCCCGGTGGCGCACTGGATAGTGCGCCGCTTGGGAAGCGCGGTGGCGCT
Source organism: Galeopterus variegatus (assembly GCF_000696425.1). Lineage (NCBI taxonomy): Eukaryota > Metazoa > Chordata > Mammalia > Dermoptera > Cynocephalidae > Galeopterus > Galeopterus variegatus. The sequence goes on from NW_007726812.1 coordinate 421,795, forward strand.
CCCGCCCGAGGGTTCGGATCCCACATACAGACCGGTTCCCGCTCACTGGCTGAGCGAGGCGCGGGAGCAACACCGAGGGTTGCAGTCCCGTTGCCGGTCCCAGTCCGGTGCGGGGGCGACACTGAGGGTTGCGATCCGTTGCCGGACACGGAAAAAGACAAAAAAAAAAAAGATTAGAGCAGAAGTAAATGAAATCGAGAATAGAAAAACAATAGAGAAAATCAATGAAACCAAAAGTTGGTTCTTTGAAAAGATCAGCAAAATCAAAAAACCTTCTTTCAACAAAGAAAAAAGACTCAAACTACTGAAATTAGAAATGAAAGAGGGGATATTACTAGCAATCTTAAATAAAAAGGATTACAATAGAACACTATGAGCAATCATATGCCCTTAGGCAATTCAGATGAAATGGACAAATTCCAATAAAGATGTAAACCAACAAAATGAACTTAGGAAGAAAAGAACATTTGAATAGACTTATAATATGTAAAGAGACTGAATTAGTAATTTTAAAACTTCCCACAAAGAAAAGCCCAGACCCAGATGTCTTCACTGGTGAATTTTGCTAAACATTGAAAAAGAATTCAAAACAACAAAGATACTACAAAATAAAAAAGAAAACCACAGATTAATCTTGAGTTAATCTCTACAAAGAAAGATGCAAACACCCTCAAAAAATACTAGTAAACTGAATTCAGCAGTGTATTATAAGGATTATACATCAGGACCAAGTGGGATTTATCCTGAAATGCAAAGTTGGCTGAACATCCAAAAATCAATAAATGTAATATGCCATATTAATGGAATGAAAGTGGAAAAACCACATGCTCATCCTAATTGATGCAGAAAAAACATTAAAAAATTCAATACCCTTTCATGATGAAAAAAATATATCAATAAACTAAGAATAGAAAGGAACTTCCTCAACATAATAAGAGGCATTTATGAAAAACCTATAGCTAACATCATACCCAATGGTGTAAGACTGAAAGTTTTCCCTCTGAGGTCAGGAACAAGACAAGGATATTCCACCACTCCTATTCAACATAGTACTGGAAGTCCTAGCCCAGAGCAATTAGGCAAGAAAAAGAAAAAAAGACATGAAAATTGGAAAGGAAGAAATAAGATTATCTCTGTCTGAAGATGACATAAACTTACATATAGAAAACCCTAAAGATTCCACAAAAAGAGTTAGAACTAATAAACAAATTTAGCAAAGTTGCAGGATACAAAATCAACACACAAAAATCAGTTTCATTTCTATACACTAACAATGAACACTCCAGAAAGGATATTAGGAAAACAATTCCCTTTAAAAATAGCATCAAAAAGAATAAAATACTTGGGAATAAACTTAACCAAGGAGGTAAAACACTTATACACTGAAAAGTATAAAATATTGCAAAAGCAATTAAAGAAAACACAAATAAATGAGAAGACATTCTGTGTTCATGTATTGGAAGACAATATCGTTAAGATCTACACATTCAATGCAATTTATATCAAAATCCCAGCAGTGTGGTTTTTTTTTTTTTTTTCGGGAGCAACACCGAGGGTTGCGATCCCATTGCCAGTCCCGGTCCGGTACGGGCGCGACACTGAGGGTTGCGATCCGTTGCCGGTCACGAAAAAAGACAAAAAAAGGAAAAAAAAAAAAAAACTACAATGAGATACTACTTCACACTCTTTAGCATGATTATTATTAAAAACAAAACAAAAAACAGAAAATAACAAGTGTTGACAAGGATGTGGAGAAATTGGAACCCTTGTACAATGCTGTCGGGAATGTAAAATTCTGCAGTTGCTATGGAAAATTGTTTGGCAATTCCTCAAAAAGCTGAACACAGAATTACCATATGATCCAGTAACTCCATTCCTAGGTACATATCCAAAAGAACTGAAAGCAGGAACTTGAACAGATACTCAAATGCCAGTGTTCATTGCACCACTATTCACAATACTCAAAAATTGGAAATAACCCAAGTGTCCATCATTAGATGAATGGATAAGCAAAAGTGGTGTATATATATGAGAGGTCTTCAAAAAGTTCATGGAAAGATTCATATCACCTTTTACTTTTTTATTTTGTTTATTGAAACATAATTGTATCTGTGGGGTACAGCATTGAATATCCATACCTGTGTGCAATATGTGATGCTCAAATCAGGATAATTAGTATATTCAACATCACACAATGTAATCGTTTTTTATGGTCCATTACCAATTTCTCACCAACTCCCTCCCTCTCCCCCTTTCCCATCTCTGGTGGTCTCAGTTCTGTTCTCTCCTTTTGAAAGTTCAATGAATTATTGTCGTTGTTGTATTTTTTTTTTTTTTAGCTCCCACTTATGAGTGAGGACATGCAGTATTTCTCTTTCTATGCCTGGTTTATTTCACTAAACATAATTTTCTCTAAGTTCATCCATGTTGCTGTGAATAGCAGAATTTCATTCTTTTTTATGGCAGAGTAGTATTCCATTGTGTATACATACCACATTTTCCTTATCCAGTCATCCACTGATGTACATTTAGGTTGGTTCCAACTCCTGGCTAAACAGAGCTGTGATAAACATGGGAGTGTGGGTATCCCTTTGACATGATGATTTCCATTCCTTTGGGTATATACACAGATGTGGGATTGCTGGATTGTATAGCAGTTCTATCTGTGGTTGTTTGAGGAACCTCCATACTGTTTTCCATAACAGCTGCACCAATTTACAGTCCCACCAACAGTGTAGGAGGGTTCCCCTTTCTCCACATCCTCGCCAGCATTTGCTATTCCCTGTCATTTTGGTAATGGCCAGTCTAACTGGGGTGAAATGATATCTCAGTGTGGTTTTGATTTGCATTTCCCTGATACTTAATGATGTAAAGCATTTTTTTCATGTGTCTGTTGACCATTTTTGTTTCCTTTGAGAAACGCCTATTTAGCTCCTTTGCCCATTTTTAAATCAGGTTATTTGCTTTTTTTACTGTTAAGTTGTTTGAGTTCCTTGTATATTCTGGATATTAATCCCTTGTTGGATGCATAGTTTGTAAATAATTTCTCCCATTCTGTAGGTTTTTCACTCTGTTAATTGTTTCTTTTGCTGTGCAGAAGCTTTTTAGTTTGATATAATCCCAGTTGTTTATTTTTTCTTAATATTATCTTTTATTTCCATCTTTCCACAAACTTTTTGAAGTACCCTTGTATATGATGGCATACTATTCAGTCACAAAAAGAAATGGCATCCTGATACATGCTATGATATGAATAAACCTGGAAAACATAAGCTGAGTGAAATAAGCCAGACACAAAAGGACAAATATTGTATGATTCCACTTATTTGAGGTACCTAGAATTGGCAAATTCATAGAGATAGATAGTAGATTAGAAGTTACCAGGGGTTGGAGAGGGGGGAGAATGGAGAGTTATCAAACGCTTACAGAGTTTCTGTTTGGAGTAATGAGAAAGTTTTGAAAGTAGATAATGGTGATGGTTGCACAACATCATGAGTATAATTTATGCCACTAATTTATGCCATCAAAAATGGTTAAAATGGCAAATTTTATGTTATTTATATTTTACCACAATTTTGAAAAATTAATAATGTAATACACAATAAATCATTGAATTATACATTTTAAATGGGTAAATTACATGGTATATTAATTATACCTCAATAAAGCTGTTTTTAAAAAGAATTTATAGCAATCCTTCACAAACTCTTCCCAAAAATAGAAGAGGAGGAAACTTTTCAGTTCATTCTATGAGGCCACTATTACCCTGATATCAAAACCAGACATAGACATCACTAGAAAACTATAGATCAATACCCTCTATGACTACAGATGCAAAAATTATCAAAAAAAGTACTAGCAAAACTAATCCAGCAAGGGGCCGGCCCGGTGGCACACTCGGTAGAGTGCGGTGCTTGGGAGTGCAGCGGCGCTCCCACCAAGGGTTCGGATCCCAAATAGAGACCGGTCCGCTCACTGGTTGAGCGCGGTGCGGGCGCGACACCGAGGGTTGCGATCCCGTTACCGGTCACGAAAAAAGACAAAAAGGAAAAAAAAAAAACTAATCCAGCAACATATAAAAAGTATTTAACACCATAACCAAATGGGATTTATCCCAGACATGTAACTATGGTTAAACATCTAAAGTCAATTAATGTAATATATCATATTAATAGAATAATGGACCAAAAAACGCATGATCATTTCAATACATGCAGAAAAAGCACTTGACACCTTTTTCAATTCAATACCATTTCATAATTTTTTTAAAAATTTGACAAACTAGAAATAGAAGGGAATTCAATTTATTAAAGAGCATCTATGAAAAACCCACACCTAACATCATATTTATTGATGAATGGACAAAAATGTGGTATATCCATATAGTGGAATATTGCTGGGCAAAAAAAGGAATAAGGTACTGATATATTACATCATGGATGATGAGCCTTGGAAAACATGCTAAGTGAAAGATGACAGACTCAGAAAAAACACATATTGCATGATTCTATTTATACAAAATGTCCTGAATTGGCAATTTTATAGAGGCAGACAGTAGTTTAGTGGTTGCTTAGCCCTGAAGGGGACAGGGAAAGAGGAAGAATGGGAAGTGACTGCTAATGGGTATGGGGTTTCTTTCTGGAGTGATGAACATGTTCTCAACTTAGATTGTAGCTTTGGTTGTACAACTCTAAATGCACTAAAAACCATTGAATAGTATACTTTAAGTGGGTGAATTTTATGGTATGTGAATCATATCTCAAAAGGATGTTTAAAAAAGAATATCTGAGCCTGTACCCCTCAAATATGCAATATTAATTTTTAAACTGTAAGCATGTACTACTGTGCTAATGTATTGAACATTCACAAAATTAGAAAATAAAAGGTAATATTTAGAATTAAAAAAAAAAAACTCAGCTATGAAACAGGTAATGATTTCAACGCCTTTCATTGCTGGGAGTCAGAACAGTAACATCACCACCCCCAGCAGCTACTATGTTCTCAGTTCACTCAAGGTGCCAAGCTCTCCTTTTTTTTTTTTTTTTTTTTTTTTTTTTTTTCGTTTCCGGCAACGGATCGCAACCCTCAGTGTCGTGCCCGTACCGGACTGGGACCGGCAACGGGATCGCAACCCTCGGTGTTGTAGCAGTGCGCCACCGGGCCGGCCCCCAAGCTCTCCTTTTACATAAGCAAGCACCTAGCTACCACACAAGTGGGTATCCTTATCATTTCCATTTTTTTCCCCACAAGAAACCTGAAGATTAAAGAAACAAAGCAGCTTAAGGTCACCAGAAAAGTAGGCTGTTGGGCTGGGCCATGGCCTGGAACTCATGGCCTCCAAGCCCTACTCTCACATTCCCAACCGTCTAAAATGAAGTGCTTCCTCAGAAATACATTGAGAAAGCCAGTTCATAGGAGACGTGTCAACTGATTGTTGGCCATTTCATAAAAGATGAAAATGTTCCTAGAAGGGTAGAATTTGAGTTAAAACCCAAGGACAAACTCCTGTAATTTGATTGGTTGGAAATTTGGAATTGATGTTCTTAGGGGAAATTTAGAGGCAGAAGCCTCCCACCAGCGGCAGGGAAACCAGCAAGACAGAGAAGAAATTTGGGAGCAGGATGTGATCAGTAGCCAGCATTAAGGACTGCCTAGAACAGTGTTTGGCACATAGTAGGTGCTCAATAAATATCTGGTGAATGAATGAATGACCCCAGGCACTATCTTGCCCTGGAGAGGAGATCTGATCCAAAGTAGAGCTAGGCTGCACTAGAAAAAATTTTCAAATTCCAAACACCAAAATCCTTAACAGAAAAGAGTTTCTCTTACTCAACCCCTCCTTCAGGTTTGGGGTTGAGTCTCTGAAGAGACATAAGCAGCATATACTAATGAAGGGCGCCATCTGCGGCACCAAGAAGAAAGGCAGAATACCAGCTATAAATGACAACTCAGGCTGCAAGTGGCCCTGCTCAGTGAGCCTCTACAAGCAGGCTTTTCTGCCTCTACTCCCCCTCCCTGCAATGAACCTCCAGTCTCTCCCCTCCATGTCTCTCCTTCATGAACTCAGCCAGACCAATGGAGTCAGCCCTGGGGGTCTCTGTTCCATCTGTTTGAAGGCCTGGCCTTGGCTTCCCGAAGGTGTGGCTTGTGCTGCAGGGGTTTTAAGAGGCTCGTTCTGCAGCCACACTGGTGAGAAAAGCCTCCCTGTAAGCCTGGTCACAGGCTGGTATGGTTAGTGAGGGCTTGCTCCAGGGTGCCTTGCTGAACACCTGCTTAGACAGGGAAAGTGGGCAGCATCTTGCATCCTTAGGGGAGACCCCAGCAGGACAGAACAAGCCTCTAACTCAAGGAGAAAGACCTCAGCCCACCCACTGCCAAGGCTCCTCCACAGGAAGGCCACAATATACTACAGCCAACCCTGAGCTCCATCCCTCTCCAATGTTTCTTGACAGGTAGGGTGACATGGAGTTCCTGCCCTTGAGAAGCCTGGTAGTTGAGCCCCACTAGCATTGATAGCTGCTCAGCACTGCTGTGCCATGAGAAAATGAGGGAGAAAGCCCTTCCCTGCACCCATCCCCAACACCAAGCTTTTGGACTGCTATGGTTTGAATGTTTGTATTCATTCCAAATTCATGTTGCAACTTAAACCCCAATATGATAGTATTAAGAGATGATTAAGTCACAGGGCAGAGTCCTAAAGGTCTGGAGAAAACTAGGTAGGACCAGGAGTTAGTGAGAAATTGGTAAAGGGCCACAAAAAATGATTACATTGTGTATGTTGAATATACTGATTATTCTGATTTGAGCACCACATATTGCACACAGGTATTGGTATTCAGTCCTGTACCCCACAGATATGTACAATCAACTATGTTTCAATTGAAAAAAAAAAAAACTGGCATGTTTGCCCAATTTTTACTTACATGGTAAAACAAATTAGGTATAATATTAAATGGAAAAAGCAAAGCAGAGAAATAAATATATAGCATAACCTATTTAATATAGAGTTAGAACAAAAGATTAGATGTAGAAAAAATTTACAGTGCTTGGCTCTGGGGCATACTATTAAAAATGATTTTAATATTATCCCTTACAGTTTACATATTTTCTGTAATGATAATATTACTTTGATTTTGTCTCTTCAGTTTTTTTTTTTTTTTTAATTGAAACATAGTTGATTGTACATATCTGTGGGGTACAGACACAGTGTTTTCGTCCCCTCTAGAGGATGCAGCAACAAGGCATCATCTTGGAAGCACAGACAGGGGCCTCACCAGACACCAAACCTGTTGGAGCTTTGATCTTGGACATCCAGCCTCCAGAACTGTGAGGAAATAAATTTCTGTTCTTTATAAATTGCCCAGTCTCAGATATTTTTTTATAGCACAGGAAGGGACTAGACATGGACTAAGGCAACAGCCACAGGCAAAGGCTCTAGGCCATGGTGAGGGTGTGCTCATGGAAGAGAGGATGGGACCAGAGGCCAGGACCTAGCTAAGAAGCAAAGGAAGTTGGAGTCCCCAGGGTAAGTCCCCAGAGCAAGCAAGCATACCCATGGTCCCAGAGCAAAAGAAGAGGCCTCACAAGCAGGCTTCAGGGGGAAAAGACTGCTGCTGTGAAAGGTGGCCACCCATGGGAGTCTGAGAGGATGGGGTGGAGTCAGAGCCTAAGGCCACTAGAATATGTACCTGACAAGCAAACAATTAGGCCCAGGAGCAATCCTCCACTCTTTGAAGCACACACTTGGGCACTCACCTTGGTACACTGGGCCTTCTCTGTCTCATCTGGATACTTAATTCACCAGGGTATAAGATAGAGTCAAAAAGGCTGCACATGGAAAGGGATTTAAAGGGATGCTTTCACATGCTGGTCAGCAGCAAGGATCCTGCAGATGACCCCTGAGTGTGAACAGTGAACTTTCCACTCAGTGGGGGAAGCTGGTAGAGCAACCTCCAGCCAGCCTCTACTCCTGGTAACCCCTGGGAAAAAGACAAAGACTTGACTGTGCATCTGAAAACATGTCTCAAAAAGTACCACACAGGCTGGCTGGCTAGCTCAGTTGGTTAACCCGTGGTACTGATAATACCAAGATCCAGAGTTCTATCCCCATACAGACTAGCCACCAAAACAAAACAAAACAAAAAAAAGTACTGCTGCCACCTCTCTACCTCTCCTCAGGGAGCCAGCAACTGTTTCGGTGTCCTCCACAGTGGCAGGGGCAGCTAGCTGGACAAACAGCCCAAAAGTGGAGAGGGGCAGTGAGCTCCTGTTGGAGCCCAGAGGAAAAAGCTAGAAAATGGTTAGAAGGAACATGGGAGGCAGACCATCTGAACAACCAGCCCCAGCAATCGCAGCAAGATGTCCTGGCAGGAAGTAGGCTGTGTGTACTATTGCCAGAACATACCCCTTTGCTCCCATCCATGCTTCTGGTCCATCTTCCACTGAAAAGAAACCTGCTGCTTCATTGAACATGAGCTTCAGGGCCTTTGCATGTGTGGTTCCTCCTGCCTATAAGGCTTGGCCCTCTTGCCTCTTCACCTACCTGCTTCCTTGACTCTTACTCACCCCTCAGACACACCCCCACACACATACCCACCCTGGCATCGCTTCCTCAGGGTTCTAGTTCTCATGGACTCTGATCCTGCTCTTTCAACAACATTTTGATTTGTATGTGATTAAAGTCAATTTCTCCCACCAGGCCCTTAGATCCTTGAGAAGAGGGCTGTGCCAGCTTTGCTCTGGCAAAGTGCCTGGGAAGGAGAGGATGGTCAAGTTTCCATGAGTCTGGGTTCTTCGAGGTGGCCTCCCCAAGTCTAAGAATACCCGAGTTGTTCCCAAGAGAGGCACTTGGCAAAGGTTGCCTACCCTCTTGTCTTCCCCCCTTTCTTCTGCACACGCAGCTGAGGGATTCAAGGAGGCCATGAAAATGAAAGTTGACTCCAGAACTCTAGTAATGAAAAGGTACTGGCAAGAGCAGCATGATCCCATCTTCTATGAAAGCAGAGACTGGGATGAGCCCTACAGGATCAGCTGTAAACCAGGGCAGCTGAGCTCATGGACAAACAGGGACTGAAAGCCTTAAGACTCTTGCAAGTCAGCTAGAGAATGAATAGGCCTTGGCAAAATAAACAGTTGGAGAGGTGGCCCTGGGGTTAATCCTGCTTTGAGAGAAGAGGGGGAGAGGGGAAGGAGAAAAAGAGTGGGGAAGATGAATTTACCTTTTGGAATTTTCCCCAAGTTCATTTCTTATTTTAGTCTCTCCAGCCAACTATATAGAGGCTGCCTTTTGGACCACCCCCAGCTCTGCAGAAGGGTCCTTTGCAGACTGTGTATGATGCAGCCTCACCAGCACTACAGCTCAGAACCGGTGCAGCTGTTGGCCCACACTGAGCCTCTCAGAGTGTCTCCCCCAGATATCTGAAATGGGAAGAGAAAGGAAAGCAGGGAGAAGACTATGTGAGCTGTGAGTTCCCAAGATTCTACTAGGCAGCCTAGAAAAGCCAGAATCTCCAAGCCACAAAAAGGGAGGGAAAGAAGCAGCAGGGAGGTCAAGAAGGGAAGCAGGTCAGGGGGGTGGTTTCCCCAGTTCCTCCTCCCTATCTGAGGCCTGGTTGCAAACTACCCTTGGGTTCTGAAAGACACCACTCTGATCTTATAGTATGACCCCTTTTTGGCCTAAGGCTATCCAAGCTGGATTATGGTATTTCCCACTAGAAGCAGTCTTTGATCCATCAACCACATCCTGCTCAGCTGCTCCCACTGACCTTGGGCCTTAAGGATCCCAAGCCTGGGTTTAGGAAGAGAATCCATTCCCAAACAAAAGACTTTTTAAGATTTCTTATGGACACTGAACAAAATCATTCACACTCCTATCCTCAAAAAGTCTTTATATCAGATTCATTCCATCACATTACAGATTCAAGTTTTTCCAAGAAAACAGGTCCTACAATCCGAACAGCCAGTACTATTTCAGCCGGGCGGGGGGGAGCAAGTGATGGCAATCTGCATGGGAGGTGCTGGGGTGCCCACAGGCAGATGTTCACTGGCTGTTGGAGGACCTGATCTGAAGACAGTTTTGGGAGCCATCAGTATGAAGCACCTTTCAAGGAGAAGCCCTGGGCAGAGCCTTAGTGAGAAGAAGAAGAGAAATGGTTAAGGGCTGAGTCCCAGTCAGAGCAAGCAGAGCCATAGAGAAGACTGAGAAGTAAACAAGGAGGTGCTAAAGAAACCTAAAAGGAGTTTCTAGAAGGAGAGTATGGTCAGAGGGCAGCTAAGGACAGGAAAATATATACTGAACCTGGGCATTATGTTATCCCTACATCTCTGGGAGGTAGCAGGGTCAGGGTGTGTGTGCGTGCATGTGTCAGGGGAGGAGCAAGCATCATCTGAGGCTCAGGCCTGCGCAGCTACAAAAGAAATCCTGCCCAAGGCTGGCAGGACTCTGGCACTCTAAGGCCCACAGTGGGATCTCTGGGAGGTAGCAGGGTCAGGGTGTGTGTGCGTGCATGTGTCAGGGGAGGAGCAAGCATCATCTGAGGCTCAGGCCTGCCCAGCTACAAAAGAAATCCTGCCCAAGGCTGGCAGGACTCTGGCACTCTAAGGCCCACAGTGGTTCTTCTCTTCCAGAGAAGCCTTATTGCTCCTTTCTCTTAACTATGTAGTTGGCTGAGCCCTTTGTGCTTACCCAGTCTGTAGAATCCAACTAGGCTGATGGACTGCTGTGTTTCCTCCGTGAACTCAGAGCCTGTGCAGACCCTAATATACAGCAGGACTAATAAATGCTCATTGAATGAATGGGGAAAGAAGCAACATTCTCCAAATGAGGCTACATCTTCTGGGGAGCAAAGCCTTCTCTGGGGACAAAGCAGAGAGAAGCTAATTTGGGGGGGGTGGTGGCGCTGCCTGTGTCCCATGTGCCTAAGCCCACCTCAACCCCATGCCATCGAATAATAATCTGCACACTCTACTGAAATCACTTACATGGTTGTGGGTCTTATTCTCGAAGGCCATGCACTGTAAGCATCTAGAGCATGTTGGCTTATTTACTGAGGTACCCCCTGCATCTATGGCAAACTCAAAGAAGAAAAGACTGAACAACCTCTGTCCTCATCTCCAAAAGTAGCCTAAGGCCCTGGGACCAAGTACAGAGTGAGCACACTGCAAAAACGGGCTGTTCTGAGTAGTCTCACTGCGGCAGAGACCTTGCTCCAAACTTCATCAAGTGGGGCCTGGGCTCTTCTCTTTTTCTGGCCCTGGAGCCTTATACTCCAAGGCCACCCACCCCAAAGCTGTCCCCTGTTCCCCACACCTGGTCTACTCTACCCAGGGGCCTGCACTCCCTACAACAGGAAAAGGAAGTGTTCCAATCCTGTACACCAGATGCCCTATCTCTTCACTGGACACATGAAAGTTCCCTCATCCCAAAGTGGCCAGGGTGATTTTCAGAGCATAGGCTGGAGTCAGGAAGCCCAGGCTTCTCTTCCCCACTCTTCCCTTGCCTTGCTGTGGGGTGCTTGGAAATGCCCACTACCTGTCTAGAATCAGTCTTTCTACCCCAGCAGTGATTCTGGCCATCTATTGGTCATAGCTACACAGAGGAAAAAACACAATGTATAAACAAAATCCCTCAGTTACCACTAAGTATCAGTACTATCTTTTCCAATGCTATGCATATCTTTATTTGAATTTCTTGTTTTTTCCTGAGCCACTAACAAGGACTAAGGAAAAGGAAGCTAAAGGAGCCTGACTGAGGCCCATGTTCTCTGCCAAGCTTTGCTGGGAGGTTCAACCCTTGTCACTCCTGTGGTCACTTCCCTCCATTTCAGAGAACTGAGAGTCCCAGAGTAAGTGCTGATACAGGAGTGCAGGAATACAGGATGCTTTCCAAAAAGGCAAAGCTTCCAGTTTCCTCATTCTTCTTGCCTCTGAAAACGGGTTCTTAGCAACATCAGGCACATGCCAAAGTCAAATTATGGTGCCTCTACCCCAGCTGCCCATCAGCAGATCACAACTCCAGAGCAGCAGCCCCAGACCTGGAACTCCTTCCCTCCTGCCCTCTTCCCAGCCCCCAACTCTGCCAAGGGGACCCTGTCCCACCCCACTGTCAGTACAGCTGAAGGCCAACACCTTTAGCCAGGCTTCATGGAGTTTTGTGAACAGGAGTGAGGGCTAAAGAGTCAAAGTGACAGTCTTTCCGTAGTGAGTGAATGTTCTCTGGCTCTGGTGGCCTGGGCTTTATCTCTGACTAGCTACAGATTCTGAGAGCCTATGGGATGGTCCAGGCCTTTCAAGTGAACTCTCCAGTCTGAGCCCCAAGTTCTGTATCTATTTCAGCAGCTGTGTGTGAAGATGAGGAGGATGAACCACAGTGGGCCCTCTGAGTCCCCCAGGTATCCACCACTGACTCAGAGCTCCCAGAGGGCAGGGATCAACTTTAATCTGCTTTAATTCAAAGATGCTCTTGGGGTAGGAAATAGGGATGCTAATCTACCTCATTCACCTTTCTATCCTCAGCCCTGGGCATGGAACCTGGCATCAACTAATAGGCATTTAATGCCAGGCCTCATGGTGAGTGCTTTCATGTCCAAAATTTCATTTGATAAGATTAATGTTTGTTGAATTGAACATGCTTGACTCATTCTCTTGGAACCCCAATATTGCCTCAATTTCTTCCTCTTCCTCATCTCTTTTCCAGGGTCCTTGTAGGAACCAGGTGGCATTAATATAGCACTTGCAGGTAGAGTGCTACTTTGTTTTTCGAGCCTGGACTTGAATACCTAGCTGCCTACCTAACATCTCACTTGGATGCCCCTAAAACACAACTTGTCCAAAAACAGGAATAAACTTCTGATGTTAGGCACCACATCTGTCTCTCCCAGTATACACCAGATGCTCAGGCCAAAACTCTGAGGACCTCCTGATTCCTCTTTAACTCTTCACAGCCAACCCTTCAGCAATCCTTCTGGCTCAACTTCCAGAATATATTCAGAAGTTGAGCACTTTTTACCATTCTTGCCTCTCTCGCCCCCTTCCAGCTCCTCCCTCTGTCCCCCAGCCTGGGTCCAGTGACCATCATTTCACACCTCAATACTATCCAAGCTCCTTCACTGGCTCCCTGCTTCTGCCTCTGTCCATCAGGCCTGGCAACATAGAGAAAAATGAGTTATGCATTCACCATTTTGCTTCAGCAATCCTACTTCTAGAAAACTATCTCATAGACACACTGGTAAAAATACAAAATGACGAATGCACCAGGTTCTCACTGTGGTGCTATTTGTAAGAGCAAAAGACTTAATGCAGCCCAATGTCTATAGATAAACCATGGCATGTGAACAGGGTGGAGCACTGTACAGATGCAAAAAGGAATCAGGAGGATTTCTATATTCTGCTACAGGGTGATCTTCATGATATATTATGTGGAAAAAAGCAAAGTAAGAGTAATGTTTAGAGTCTGCTACTTTTTATATAAAAGGGAGGTAAACAAATATATGTTTTCTTCCTTACATTTTCAAAAAGAAACAGTGGAAAAACTGTTAAAAATGGTTTCTTATCAGAGAAGGAAGAGAATAAAATAGAGGGAATAAGACGGAACTAGACTTCTCTCAATATACCTCGTTTCATTTGAAATCACATGAAAGCTTTACATAATTTTAAAAATTAAATCAAGAAGAAAAAATATTTTCAAAAAGAAACAGTGGAAAAACTGTTAAAAATGGTTTCTTATCAGAGAAGGAAGAGAATAAAATAGAGGGAATAAGATGGAACTAGACTTCTCTCAATATACCTTGTTTCATTTGAAATCACATGAAAGCTTTACATAATTTTAAAAATTAAATCAAGAAGAAAAAAGTATCTAGATGGCACGTTCTCAATTCTTTATTTTCCATGGATTTCTGCCCTTTGCCATGTGACTTTGCAGCTCCTCCAACTAGAGGTGGAGTATATTTTTCCACCTGTGGCAGACTGTATTTTCCAAAAATGGTATCAGCAAGATTTCCAGTCCCACATGCTCTTATAGAACCTGGACACTCTCAATCAAGAGATGGAGTTCATGTCTCCTCCTCTTAAACCTGGGCATGACTTTGTTTTTGCATCTATGAATAGAACGTGGCAGAAGTGACACCACACATCTTTTGAGACAACTGCCTACCTGGCTCCCTCCACCATCCCCTCTCCACCACAGGCACCCGGCAACCATGTTGTGAGGAAACCCAAACTAGCCCACATGGAGAAGCATTGAAGCCCCCAGCTAACAGCCAATATCAACTGTCAGACATGTAAGTGATGAGCCTTGACATGATTCTAGTTTCTAGTCTTTGAGTCTTCCAGCTAAAGCTCCAGACATTGTGTAGTAGGAATAAGCCATTGCCACTATGCCCTGCTCTAATTTCTGACCTACAGAATCTGTGACCAAAACAATGGCTGTTTTCAAACACTAAGTTTTGGGGTAATTTGTTAAACAGCCATAGTAACTGCAACACCACCCCCTTAACCTTGGGTTTAATCATGAATTGTTACTAAGGGAATGTTAGCAAAAGTGTCATAATGTCAGAGGTTTGAAATGCGCTTATGTGGTTAGGCGCACCCTCTTGTGCATCTGTCATCACCATGGGAAGAACATTCCCCAACTAGCTTCCTGTCCAGGGAAGATGAGAGACACACAAAGCGGACCCGGACACATAATTGCACACAACTGAAGCCTTGAGGCAAGCCTACATCAGTGAATTCTAGCCAGTGTGCAGATGTATGAGTGATAATTAAAAATTGTTATCTGAAGCCACTGAGTTCTGGCTGCTTTACTGCGTATTATGATGGTGACAACAGATAACTGATCAAAAACCAGTCCTTACAAATTGAACACAAACTGGGAGGAAAGGGCTTAATTTTATGTCCTCTTAATGGCAAAACCACACAGAGAAAAAACATATCTAATAACTCTAAAACACAGAACTATATGAGCACATCCCTGGAAAGATATAACTTAAGGACAAAAGAAACCATAAGGAAATCTTAAATTACATTCACTAGTATCACTGTTAGTAAAAATATCTACATTATTATTTTGAAACAAATACACATACAAAATATACACATTACAAAACAAATATATAATTTACATTCACGTATATACATATATATTCTCTATATATTCATATATGAGGGTATTTCCAAAAGTTCATGGAAAATGGAATTGAAAATATGAATCTTTCCATAACCTTTTTGAAGACCCCTCATGTATATCAGAATAAAGCAAATAGGTAATAGTGCCAGTGTCTTAAGAACTTTAAGAACTGAGATATTTTTTTAGTTTAAGAGAAGGGATGGAGAAATTGAATCAAAGAAGTTAAGTAAAAACCTAATCTATGTGAAAATTTCTGAAAATCTACCTGGAAATATCAATATGAGCTCTGAGAAGATAGAGGATACATTAGATGGAGATGGATAGAGAGAGAGATAGAGAGAGAGAGAGAGAGAGAGAGAGAGATCCCACACCAATACAATAAAAGAGCTAGAAGCAGTGATACCCCGTCTATGTGAAAATTTCTGAAAATCTACCTGGAAATATCAATATGAGCTCTGAGAAGATAGAGGATACATAGATGGAGATGGATAGAGAGAGAGATAGAGAGAGAGAGAGAGAGATCCCACACCAATACAATAAAAGAGCTAGAAGCAGTGATACCCCAGCAGCAATGAGCACTCCAAATACCCAGGTTGTGGTCCACAAACATCATTTCCCATTAAAAGGAACCAGGGTTTCTTGGAGAAATGGCCAATGTGAGGTCTGGAATAGGAAATATACAAGATGAGGCTGGGAAGTCGATCGTGCCAAAAAGCAAGAAAGCTATCTAAAAATCTACAGAACCATGTAAAAACGATGCAGCAATCTACCTGAAGGGGTTACCACTGGCTAAAGATGGGACAATTTGAGAATCAAAAAATAATGGGCCAGCCCCGTGGCTCACTAGGGAGAGTGCAGCGCTGGTAGCTCTGAGGCCCCAGGTTTGGATTCTATATAGGGATGGCTGGTGCTCTCACTGGCTGAGCGTGGTGCAGACAACACCGTGCCGAGGCTTGTGATCCCCTTACCGGTAAAAAATAATAATAATAATAATAATAATGATTGTGGTGGATTGCAATATATCAAGTATGTTTAAATCCATGTGTTTATGATGATATGAAAACCAAACAAAACTAAGTTGCTCATTATTCTAAAAGGGAGGAAGCATTTATCCTGCTTTTTTGTATGAACTGAATTTCAGGATAATCAAATGGTTCACAGTAGAAAATTTTCTTTATAGAAGAATTTCAGCTAATTTTGCAAGCCTTAATTAAATAATGGACCTAGCTAAGGATCATCAGTGATGGCTAAAACAATCAGGCAAAAGGTTGATCGAGACTTTATAATGGATAAATCACTGATAACACCTGAATCCCCTGATTAAACTTTTCATCACTGAAATGGGACAAGGACACATTAGTGCCTCCTGGGATGCAACAGGAAGTACACAACACTGCCAGTGAAGTATTCTTCCAGAAAGATTGAAACTGAAACAATTCTGATCTAGATCTAACCACCAGTTTACAGAAAATATGGGGAGACTAGGGAACAAGTAAAACAACATGAGGAAGTGCTCAGCTAAAGCCAAAATGGGAGATATTTTCAGGACAAATGTTTTTATTTCTTTACCACATAAATGGCATTTAAAAAAAGGCAGCAAGGGGGACCTTTAGAGTAAGAGACTTAGAGAACACATCAACCAAATGCAATGTGCAAACCTTGTTTGGATCCTGATTTGAACAAACTGACTCTAACAAGTCATTTTTGAGATAATCAAAGAGAATTAAACATGGACTGGATATTAGGTTATAATAAGAAATTACGGTTAACTTTGTTGACTGTGATAATGTCATTGAATTAAATTTAAAACATCCTTAAACTATTAGAGGTACATCCTAAAGTATTTATGAATGAAACGATATGTTTGGATTTTGAATGAAAATGCCCCAGCCCACCAAAAAGTTGGAGGAATATAGATAAAACAAGTTGGCAAAATGCTGATCATTGTTGAAGTTGGGTGATAGATTCATAGGAAGGAGTTCACCATATCATTTCTCCTTTTATGTGTGTTTAAAATTTTTATTTGCAGAGGACTTGTCGCTTCTGGGGATAGCTAACCTACAGAACCAAAGGTCAATGCACCCCAAAGATAAGCCAGTATGACATGGCCCACCAGGAAAGGGATTTCCTCTAGAGTTCACAGGTGCTGCCATTACTAAGGTGCAAGGGGTGGTTGCCTCTCCAGTCCAACCCTGGCTCTCCGACTCTCAATTGACACCACTCCAAACCTGAGCTGGCAAGGCTTTGGCCACTCAAGGTCATATACAGGGATTTGGAAAGTGGGTTCACAAGGCCAAAGGAAGGAGAGAAGTCTCATAGCATGATTCATGAAACAAAAACAGAGCCTTAGTAGTTACCCCCAGTTCATGGAATAGAGTTAGGATCCAAAAGGGTCTCACTAGGTTGGAAAGAATCGCCAAGTACAACCAGAGAAGACACAGCAAGGACCCATGCAGGCCCCCACAGATTCTCACTTGGGCTGCATAAGTCAGGATGGAAAGCACTCAGCCTTTGTACAGAGATGCCCAGCATGAGGCTAGACAACTGTGGAAGTAGCTGCCAGAGATCTCAGAAAGGTGTGGGAAGGTTTCTTATGTTACATGAGTGAAGCCCCTTGTCCTTCAGACCATATCACTCATAGTCCATGTGATATGCTGATCCCTGGGCCCTGTTCTCTGAGCTTCCCTGTGCTCGGGATATGGACAACCTTGGGCAGGGCAGCCCAGGTTGGCAAGGTTCCAGAGTCCCATCACAGCCACAGGAGCTGGAGACGTCAAGCCCAGAGCAGAAGACCAGGGTTGAGGGGGTGAGAGCAGAAGGGCCCTCGGCCCTGGCACATGGCAGGCATAGTGAGTGCCTGCAAAACCTATGAGCAGATAAATAAGCAGTGCCAGAGGGCAGAGCCACGACCAGCAGATAGGAAGTATAAGGAAACTCATTGTAGACAAATAGAAAAAAAGAACTTTCCATAGTGAGTGCCTGCAAAACCTATGAGCAGATAAATAAGCAGTGCCAGAGGGCAGAGCCATGACCAGCAGATAGGAAGTATAAGGAAACTCATTGTAGACAAATAGAAAAAAAGAACTTTCCAACAGTGGAGTTGTCTGCCAGGGAGGAGCTAAAGGCCACTGACCACTGGGGCAGAACTCTAGCCTGTGGAGAGTATGGGAGCAGACATTGTGGCATACATTAGGGTTTGGATTAGATGCTCAAAATGAAAGGAGAACAGAGCAAACATACCACCTGCTGAAGCCAAACCACACTCCTGAAAGAAGCAGCCTCACATGCTGGACCTTGACATTGGAGGATACCTGGCCTGAGCCCACAGAACCCACAGAGCTGCGGTAGCTGCAGAGAGTACCATATTCATCTCTGAACTCTACAAATAAAGGAATCAGCCCAACTGCCCAAGAAGAGGGGACAAAACTAAAGTCTCCTTCAGGCTAGTCCCCACTCTCCCCCACCACAAAGTGTTTGTCAACCCCAGTTCCCCTAGAAATCATGGGCACACTGGCTGCTACCAGAGAACCTTCAGGATATGGGTGAAACAACATTCAGGAGATAAGCAGCCAAGCAGAGCTGAGAACAGGGAGCCTGTAGCAGGCTCTGCAGGCCTAGGTAGGAGCCTTGCGGGCCAGCCAGCCAACCCAGCACAAGTTGGCCATCAGCTTTTCAAGAGCCCCTGCCTTCCAGAAGCAACTCAAGAGGCAAAGTACCAGCCAGCCCCTCTCCTGGCTCCAGGCTTGATTGTGCACTTGTCCATTCTGAAAAATCTCTGAAGCACGGTAGAAGAGCAATCTTCTTCATTTAGAGCTACTTCTAACTAACCTAAAGGAAGGGTGTATGTTTTACCTTGTTTTCTATCCTCACTGGGGCTGAAGAACAGTGGAAAGTATAACCCTTCCTTTTCACTCATCTCACAGAAATCAGCTGTCTGGGGCAGACAGGACTTTGGAGATCATCTAGTTAAATCTCTTATTTTACAGACGAAAAAACTGAGGACCTACCCAACGTGTACTGCAAGTATGGGGCAATGTCAGGATTGATTAGAACCTGAATTTCTGACCCCTACCTAGGATGCTTCCACTATTCCTCACCCCTATCCCACCCCACTGTATTCTTTGCTCAAATATCCTATTTCCTAATCCTTTCCCCCTCCTCAAGACCCTCCCCATCCTCTTGCTAAATTTTCCATCTTCTCAGAGCAGGAGGCAGGGACATGACACAGTTCTCCAGCTGAGCTCAGTGTACAGCATTTTGGTTTCCTAAAGTCTGCTAGCTGGCTGTTCTTCTAAATTGCTCATCTTAGGCCTTTCGAGCTCCCAACAGATTAAGTGAAAGTTGTGAATGTGTTTTGTAAGCTGGAAAACACCATACAAATATATGCTCTATTATTTTAGAATATGAAATAATACAACCCCTTCTATTCATGCTCTCATTTATCTAACCTCTATGAGACAAAGAGAAGGCAAGAGCAAACATTAATTTAAGGAAGAGGAAGTTGAGGGTAAAGATCTGGACAAGTTGTTTCTTTCTCTCCTCCCAAACCCTGATCCTCTTCAGGGCAGAGCCCAATGTGAGCTCCTTCCTTTTTTCCTCACATTTCACCCAGAGATGGGCACTTACTGGAAGATCAGCAAAGGGTTTCCTGAATACATGGATAAAATTTCACTGTAAAATCCTTCTTCCTCTAAGTAGAATCTAACTGTAGAAGTCCCCACGACCACTCCCATATACAAAAAATGCAGGCGACAGCAGGGTGGGGTGGGAAGAGGTTGGGGAGATGTTGGTCAAAGGACACAAAATTTCAGTTAGACAAGAGGGATGAGTTCAAGAGATCTATTGTACAACATGGTGACTATGCTTCATAACAATGTACTGTGTTCCTGAAGATCTCTGAGAGTAGACTTTAAGTGATCTCAAAACAAAAAATAAGTACCTGAGGTAATAAATATGTTATTTAGTTTCATTTAGCCATTCCACAATATATACATATTTCAAAACATCATGTGGACAAATATATGCAATATTTTTCAATTTTAAAAATTAATTTAAAAAAATTTTTAAGTGCAGGTGACCCTTGTTACCTACCCATATACACAAAAGTAACAGTGTGACTGTCAAGGAATTTCCTTACCTTCCCTTTCTTCCAAAGCACCCAAATGCCTCAATGGTTCTTCCAGCATTCTTGGGAACTTCATCTCCCTCCCAAGCCAGTGGCAGTGGAAAGCTTGGGCTGCTGTGGATATAGGGGGAAGTCCCAGATGGGACTGAGTGAAGTGATCCTTGCATGAGCTCCTGGACAAGTTGCTGAGACTCTTTAATCTCCTCAACGTTTGGGACCAATTCCCAGAAGTCAACCCTTCTACTTCTCAGGAAAAATCTCTTCTTCACCTTTGGCCCTGACAACAACCCTATCCACTTCAAGGCCAGCCAGGCCTCTCCAGGCAATTCTGGATTTGATCCCAGAGGTGACACAGAGTTTCCTAGAGGCTTCCAATATTCCTCCATGTGACTATCTTGTTAGAAAAAAGTGGGGATACCAGGTAAGGAGTCTCTGCTAGAGCAAAGCTCTCTTCCTAGGTTCCCATTAGAGCAAAGAACAGAAAGGAGAAATAGTAGCAGCCTTGTGACCAGCCTAGGGACCCAAGGCAAGCAACACAGATGAATCAGGGAGCATACTCACCAGCCCCATCCCATAGGCACAGCTGACCAGAACCTAAAGTATAAGACAAATGGGCTAAAAATATGCCAGGGGGTGACAGACACCCACCACAGGCCCAATCTCCCACAGAGGGTGGGACCCTCGACCAGAATTCCATCTCCCCTACCACAAGCAGGAGCCCATAGGCCAGGGTCCTGATTCATTCCTCAACTACAGCCAGCTTCCCTCACTGTGCTAGTAGACAGAGATGGCAAAGGGCCCTGAAGAAAAGGAGCTTGAGTGAGTCCTATGAATACAGTATCAACACCAGCAAGATGTGCCCATGGCACCGACTGAAAGGACTGGAGCAAAGTCCCCACAAGCAGGTTGTCCAAGTCCCACCTTACTAGGAGGGCCTCATGTCCTAAAATGACACTCAGCCCTGGCTGCAGGAATGCCAGTCTTAGCCACAATTTCACCATTTTAAAAATTAGCTCCTGGGGCAGGAAGGATAAGGCAGGACAGATGGGATCTGCAGGAGCTTCATGGCCAGGCAGGTAGATTAAGAAATAAAACACCTAGCAGAATGTATGTGATGAAGCAGTCATCCAGTAACAGTAGTTACAACTGTTAAGACAGTTTTGCCAACTTACGTCCATAATCAGCCCCAACTTACTGCACATGACCCACAGGCTCCAGGAACATATTCCCTTCAAGTAGCCCATACATAGCATGGTCTGGCCCTCTCCACCCGACTCACTAACAAGAGAAAGGGGCTCAATTCAGAAATGCAGGACCTATGAGAAAGGGGAGAATTTGTTAAAGCCCCTAATTCCTATATCTCAGCAGCTTCCCATACACATATACAGGAAGGGCTTCCCCAAGCTGGAGTGAAAAGGCACGACCGAGAGGCCACTGAAAGCTTTGCCTTATTAAACTCAAAACCAAACCAACTCACAGGGGGTGAGGGGGGGAAGAAAAACTTAAAAGAAGACCAGAAAAGTCATCCACTGCATTGTTCTTTGGCTCCCAAATTAGTTTAATGCCTGGCTCTACCCTCAGTGAAGTCCCAGTCTCTCCATGTCTGAAACCTCAACAAACCCTTTTCTTAAAAAATGCTAGAATTCTGGGGCCGGCCCGGTGGCGCACTGGATAGTGCGCTGCTTGGGAAGCGCGGCGGCGTTCCCACCCGAGGGTTCGGATCCCACATACAGACCGGCTCCCGCTCACTGGCTGAGCGAGGGGCGGGAGCAACACCGAGGCTTGCGATCCCGTTGCCGGTCCCCGGTCCGGTACGGGGGCAACACTGAGGGTTGCGATCCGTTGCCAGACACGGAAAAAAGACAAAAGACAAAAAAAAAAAAATATATAACTTGAAAGCACTGATATAATCCCCTTCTCTTGAGAGAAATTCCCTGCCAATCAACCACAGAGTCATCCCTCAGTATCCACAGGGAATTGGTTCGCCAGACCTCCCAGTGGATACCAAAATCCGTGGATGCTCAAGTTCCTTATATAAAA
>NW_007726812.1:444095-477173 GCF_000696425.1 Galeopterus variegatus
CCGAGGGTTCGGATCCCACATACAGACCGGCTCCCGCTCACTGGCTGAGCGAGGGGCGGGAGCAACACCGAGGCTTGCGATCCCGTTGCCGGTCCCCGGTCCGGTACGGGGGCAACACTGAGGGTTGCGATCCGTTGCCAGACACGGAAAAAAGACAAAAGACAAAAAAAAAAAAAAAAAAAATGCTAGAATTCTTGGCCAAAAGAATGAAATTTAAATCTGAATCGCTTCTAGGTATAATTTCCAGTTTATAGGAAAAATATAGAACAGAGGAACATTATACATGACACCACAGGGATGCAGTCAGCATAATCCAGAATATGAGAAACCACAGGACAAATGACATGGTTCTCTAATACACAAATTTCAAGGGGAAAAGAAAGGAGAGGAATCTATATATTTAAAAAAACTGGAGAGATGTATCTGACAGACACAATGTGTAGCCTCTGTTTAGATCACAATTTAAACAAACCAACTGTAAAAATAAATTCATAAGGCAATCAGAAAAATGGAACCCTGACTGGATATTTGCTGAGATTAAGAAGGGATTGTTATTCTATTTAGATGCAATTATGGTGCTATGGTCATGTTTATGCAAAGCCCTTATTTCTTGGAAATACACACTGAAATATTGATGAAGAAATGTTGGGATGTCTGAAATTTGCTTATGTGGGGAGTGGGAGGGGAGAGAAATAGACGAAACTTGATTGGCCATGAGCCGATAATGGCTGTGTCTGGGCAATGGGAACATGGGAGTTCATCAGACTATTCTCTTATGTATGTTTGAGAGTTTCCATAATAAAAATTTTTTTAAAAAAAGATAGCCTTTCTCTCCCTAATTTTGCCATTATAACTCTTTTTTATTAATAGCATCCTGTTAGGCTTACTAATGCTAGGAACAACTATACTCATATTAGAAAAATACACCTCTTTCCCTGGCTAGAAATGCAAAAATGGCTGCCCTCTTTGGGTAAAATGTTGACATCATCACCATTCAGATGTGAGGCCACTTTAGTGCACACACCATGACATGCCCTATGTGAGAATCCAGCCACTGGGGCCAAGCAAGATCTCTAAGTGATAAAGGACAATTATTTCTAAACCTAGCTATTGTGTCCTGTCATTATATCTTCACAAATTAGTCCCAGATTTTTCTAGGGCCTGACTGTTAGGTGATATAATAGAACAAGTCTGGCTAATCCCAGACCAGAGATATTATGCCTGACAAATCTATTTCAAGAAAAGAGCTCTGGGTGCGGTTCTTACAGCAGTCTCGCCCACCTTCCAGCAAATGATCAGGTTCTCTGTGCCCAGCTGCCTTTGGCTCAAGATGTCTTCTAGCCTATATGTCATGGCACATAGGCTAGAAGTGAGGAGAGGTGACTTTATTTTTTTTGGCTTTGATCACATATTTTCACGGGTAACGAGAGAGAGGTGCCTCACTTGGCTTTGCCTCACTCGGCCTCATTCTATGCTCACTGTCCCTGCCTGTGTACACTACACTCCTCATGCCATTTCTCTCCCTCTCCACCTCTCTTAACCCCACCATTCTTCCAGGATCTCTCCCTCTCCTGAGGCCTGGCTCTGTCTTTTCACTCTCCCCACTTAACAACCCTTCTATAAGCAGTGTCGCTTTGATATGTCTCAGACATGGAGCTGCCCACAGTGTCTCTCTTAGGGTTCTTCCATAATTTGGCTGTTCAAGACCTATCTGACCAACCAGATTATGAAGTGCTAGAGGACAGGGAAGCAGCATAGACCCTTCCAGGCCCTCCACAAGCCAAGCTCAGTGCTTGCTCTTGATAGCTGGTAAATATACCTTAGCTGACTGACTAAAGGTCAATTTGAAAATGTCAAAACATGTGCAAGTTCACAGGGCTAATATAAACTAAACAGGCTGCCACTGGTCTACATGGCTCCTTTGTGTAATTTCTTTAAAAGGTACTGTCTGGGGTACTGATAAAATTCTGTCTTGATCTGGTGGTGTGTCATGGGCGTACATATAGGTAAAATCCCATCAATTGTATACCCCACTGTACATTAGGCATATTTTCATAAATAAGTGAATTAATGAATGAATTAATTAATTAAAGATGCTCCTTCCTCTACGAGTATGCAACCCATGCCAGGGCACACAGCTTGGAGAGCACAGCTTGAGCCAGTCTGGCACACCTTGGGAAAAGCATGGCATATATAACTGTAAATGGCGACCTGGAGACCAGAAGCAGAAAGCTCTTCCTTGAGGGATTTTCTGATGCTCAGAGCTCCATATCATCCCAATGGGCTAAGAGGGAGTACTATGGTTGCGGCAGCACTGCTACTCATGGGATTCAAGTCTGGCATTTCAGCCACAAACACTGGAGCACATCCTCACAGAGCCCAAGACAGCTCAGTATGAATATGAAAAGACTAACTCAGCCCAGGGAGACAAGGGGTAATATAGCAATAAGAAAGAGATAGGACTCAAATCCCCCAGAACCTCAGTTCCATTCCCCACTAAGGTTAGTAAAAATGATCTCCCCTTTATCTGATCCTCTACTTACCTCTATGAGGTTTCTGACTGCCCCCAAATTCACAGTCTTGCTGGAAATAAATAGGTCCCTGCTCCAATGCTCTTTCCTGAATGCCCAGAAGCACAGCCACAGGGCTTTTTCTCCATCAAGGGGCCAATCTGTTCAGCAGCATCTCAGAACAGAACATGCTAAATTTGGCATCAGGTACCTGAGACGCTCTGGTGAGAGGAAGTAGAAGCCATTCTGACACTGAAGGAGAGACAGACCATGGAGGTGCTGCTCAGCTGAGGCATTATGATAAGATGAATATAAGCTGGAAGAGTAGATCCCATTTTGTAAGGGTCCCCACTCCTGAGCTTTGGTGACAAAAAGCCAGCTTACCTCCTGAGCCTGATAGTCACAGGTCCTCAGCACCACAAGCCAATGTGTGAGCCTTGCCCACAGCCAGGTGAGAGACTGTGACTGCTAAATCCAGCAGAAGCCCATAGTTCCCCTCACCCCCAGCAGTTCATAGGTCTGCCCTGCAGCAGAATGCGTAGATGGAGTAGAGATGAAACACTGAAAAGGAGTATGAGCAGTAGATGGCAGCCTCCTTCTCACCTCTCTGAGCTGCCCAAGTCTTTCCAAAATTTCATATTTGGCTCTGTAACAACTGATAAACTACAAGCAGAGCAGCCTGTTTGATTACCAGAAGGGAAATGCCAAATTCCCCATACAGAGAACTCCTAATAACAAGGTGTTTTACCATTCAGCCATAGAAGCTTTCCCTTGGAGGGAGAGCACTGAAGCTTGGGTGAGCCTCCCTCAAGCTAAAACCCAAACAGCACCTCAACATGCAACAAAATGGACAATGTTTGCAGAGCTGAGAGCTGTGTGCTACCCAACTGTATTACTGTAATAGCTAATATAAAATGGACAAATCCCACGTCTAAAAAGGATGCTCACAGGCTGTCCTGTGGCAGGTTTTCAGGCTATTAAGAGCCTTCATAAACTGTTAATTGTCTAAGAAATGATTTCTGAGGAAATAAACACATGAGAGGCACAGCTGGACAGCTATGAATCGAAAATTATGCTCCCTCACAGTTTATGTGCCTCCACACAGAAAATCCAAGGCAACATATATCAGCAGATTCACGTGGAGCCAGAAGCGTCCCCTCCTCCCAGTTTTTGCTTATCTTCCCCAGGCTTATAGAAAATCCAAGGCAACATATATCAGTAGATTCACGTGGAGCCAGAAGCGTCCCCTCCTCCCAGTTTTTGCTTATCTTCCCCAGGCTTATTTGGTGTAAAGATAATGCCTTTCATTTTATCCTGTTATCTCTTGGTAGTTTTCCTGAGTTTTCAGTCTACTCACATTATATGTAGACATTCCCCTCCACTGCATTCACTGCCACTTGACTGTTTTTGCAGGACCTGTGTTGGCATACATTTAAAACCAGCTGGTTTCACGGTATTTGATCAGATATGTTCTCTTTAAAGCATTTTATGTGGGTTTCAGCTTTCCTGCTGATTTGAGGTGGTGATATAAATCATAAAAGGCAATGAGAACAAATCTGATACTAGATGATTCAATAGTATTTTTGCTTTACCCCAAAGCGTGTCACTGAACCTTGGTGAAAACACATGACCCTGTTAGTATTGCTGGGCCTAAATAAGTACCTTTAGGTGTCCAGTGGGCAATTTTCCTTTCCCCAAAGATGGTTACAGCCACTAAATGCTCGAGGAAAGTGCAAGACCAAGTTCATGGTTCAGCTATCTCCGTATCTCGCTGTTCCTCGCAATGACACTTATCTTCCCTGACAGCCACTCCCATTGTGCTCTTTCCTCGGCCCAACACAATGGACAAATGCAGACACGGCAGACGTTTTCCATCCCAATGCTCCCCTGTGCGGAGGGACCAGGCTAAGGTTACATAAGACCCTCCTGAGCGTTCGGGCCCCAGCCTTGAGGGGAAGCGACTTTGGGGTTCGTGACGGAGTCACAATCTGCAGGCCCCAATTGACCCCTGCGCTCGCCATCCTGCCTAGCCAAGGCGGGGCAGCTGGAAAGGAAGGGCCGCTTCCCGAGACCACCCGGCTCGCACCAACCCGGCAGAGTTCAAAGTGCGACCGGACGTCGAACCTTGCTGTCCACACTAGACTGCGGGATCCCGGGCCCCGGGCCCGGCCTCAGTCTGCAGCTCCCCACCCACCGGGCGCTGAGATGCGCGCTTACCTGACCGTGACCCCGGGGCCGGGGCCGGGGCCAGCGCCAGGGGCCGGTGGTCCCGTAGTCGCCCTCGCCGCCCCAACCGCGGGGAGCTGTCCGCCGCCAGCCGGTGCTGAAGGCGGCTTCCCTGAGCCGGGGCCGGGGCCGGGACCTGGGCCCCCGGGCGGCAGCGGCCCTTCGCCAGTGCCGCCCTCCAGACTAGCCTCGTTGCCCATGGCGGGCAGGCGGGCGGGGTTGGGGATCGCACTGCGCCCGGGCCGGCGACCCCCGGGCGGTGCTCACACTTTAGGCACCTCCGCCGCCGCCGCCATCTCCCAGCTCTGCTCGCGCGGCTGCCTGCCGCTGCGCATGCGCATCCCTCGCGCCCCTTCCCTGCACACGCCCCCCCGGCGCGCTCCCGCCAGCCCTCGAGGACGCGTGTTCACGCACCAGTCTCGGGGTAGGCAGAAAACAGCCGCCGGAGTTTGCGCACGCGCCCTCAAGAACCGACGTGGCTGGCGTGTTCTAACCGTAGCGGCATAGGGACTGGCGGGATAGTGCCACCGGTCACATATGGAGGATCACCTGCTACTAGAAGCGGCTGCGGGGACGTGGCGCCATACCCTGCCCTGGAATTAGTGGCTCTTTCTGCCCCGGGGAACTTGGGAGTAGGGGCTCTCCTTCGGATAACCTGAGCGCCGCAGCGGGCGGGCGTCGTGAAGACAGGCCTCGGAGAGTGTGGCCTCCAAGGATGCGCAGGAGTTAGAAAGGCAAATGAACAAGGGTGTTCAGAGCCGCAAGGTTGTAAAAGTTAGGAGATAGAGGATATTGGGTGGTAGGGCCCGATTGTGAGGGTGTTGAAGGCCAGCTGGGGAGTGAAGAGTTTATCCAGATGGCAATGGGAACCATCTGAGATTCATGCCGAGGCCTGGTCCCACGGAACAAGAGTCTCAGGAAGCGTCCCATGAAAGAATGGAATGTGTATCAGGGCTGGCCTGAAGCCAGCTGGAAGGCCGCACCAGCAGGCCCTGGACCGTGACCTTGGGGATGGGGAAGAAGAGATGATGATTCTCAGAAGCCTTCAGCTGTGGCTCCCGGGGACTGTCTGCAGGTTGCCTCTGTATTAACCTGAGAGCATACAGAGTTACTTTTCTGCTACCTCACGTTGACCTGCATTTGCACACAACTCAGGATCAGTTGCCTCATGGCTTCTCACACAATCCTGTGCCTTCCTGAGGGAGGATATTTCCTAGAAGATACAGAATATATTCCAAACTGTTTCTGGCTTCATAAATCATGGCTGTGTGGAAAGACTTGAGTAACTTAGACCCATTTTACAAACCTATTTAATTCTAATGATAAAGAATACATCATATGGGATGTCAGCAGTTCTAACTTGACCTGGAATAATCCAGGGATCTCAGTGAACACTGGTAGCCAGGCTGATGGACAGACCAGTGCTATATCAGTTCTGTCGAGGAGAGTCCAGGACCTGCCCTGGGTTTTCACCCATGCAAGCCAAGCTGTTCCTCCCAACCTTTGGGAAGGAGCAGGTAAGAGAAAGAGGAAATGTAGAGCCCTCACTTCCTGCTGTTTTCTCCTGACTTTATATGTGCTGCCCTTCAGGCTAAACTGCCTGGCCTTACTGGGACTTCTTAGGATGAGGAGAGCCTCTCTGCCTGCATTATGATGGTCTTTGCGGTGTTTCTTCCTGTACTGCAGGATGTTGGATTCAGCTTTTTGGGTGTCTGGTGACTACATGTGCACATTTAGGCTTCTCAAGGGTCCACATCCCAGCCCTACCAGATCCGACCTTGGCATTTGACTTAGGCTCACTGAGCCTCCATTTCCTAGTCTGCAAAGTTAGGATATTAGTAGCCCCTATAATATGGGGTGTTATAAGGGTGGAGTGGCTGATGTAGGTAAAACATAAGTAGAAGTACCTGATGTTGTCATGACACCTGACAGTTCTATTATCAGTTGTATCTCTGGTGGTAGTCTGGGATTTAGGAGCTTTGTTTCACACCTTCCCTCCTGGGGAAGAACATGTACACAAGCACTATAGGCAAGCCAGTGGCCTGACCCTGTCCCAACCTAGACTGTTCTGGCTTCACAGACACCAGTCAGTGTGGGTTGGGCTACTTGAAAGGAGGTAAAGGATGTTTATTTTTTGTTTTTGTAGAAGACACAGAAGCTGTGGCTTTCCACAGATTTAAATAAACATGCCCCTGGTTCCTGTGGGGGTAATTAGCCCTACCCAGCCATTGAGACTGGGGAGTTTCCCTCCTCTGAGTAGATTCCTGGCTGTCAGCAGACCTCCAGGGTCTCTGCTGCCTTGGTGACAAAGGACACAGCACGGTGGACCCAGGAGGACCTTGGAAGTTCCTGGTGCCCCTTCTCTCCTCCCAAACTCATTTCCTCTGAGGAGCATCCCCAGGAACATGCCTGCCCTGTCTACATCCACCTCTGGCTTTCAGCCCAGAGACTCCTGCCAACTGTGGGATGGTGCTGGCCTCTGATTGTCTGGGACTCTGCTTCAGTCTCACATTTTTATTCAGTGTCCCAGGGCTTGTTTTCTTGCTCTTGACCTACACTGGGGTTCCTCAATGGCAGGGCCTTGTGCAACTTGCCCTATCCTCTGGGCTGA
This sequence comes from Galeopterus variegatus, assembly GCF_000696425.1. Lineage (NCBI taxonomy): Eukaryota > Metazoa > Chordata > Mammalia > Dermoptera > Cynocephalidae > Galeopterus > Galeopterus variegatus. The sequence goes on from NW_007726812.1 coordinate 451,443, forward strand.
CCTTCAGCAGGCCCTCATCAGTTGATAGTTGGGCTGGATTCTCCATTCTGCTCCCAGAATTTCCCTCACTTGCACTTCCGGGTGTCTACCAATCACCCAGGCTTACAAGCACCCCAGAAAGACCTTTGGCTATACCTCCTGCATTACTGTATCTAGGCTGCTGACCCAACAAGTAACATGGTGCTGAGGTTGCATTCAGTTTTTCCTCATAGAGGGGTTGTTGGTGAGCTGTCTTCACTCACCTGAGAGAATTCACTAGGCATGACTATACTTTATGACAAATGAATAAATAAATCTCTTAGTTTGTGTACACCAGGTGTGTGGTGTGTCTGATAACATTCCCTCCTGGGTCCACCAGGGACAGGATGGACCTGGAGACCCTGCAGGAGTTTCCTCACCCTCTAAGCTTCACTTGCTGAAGTTATCTTCTTCCCAGTTCAGCATGACATGTGACACAATGCAACCATTTTGGAGAAAGGTCAGTCTACACGCCAAAACAGAACTGATGGATGGACATGTGTCCACTTGCTTCTCCAGCCTGGGCTCTCAGACACTTGTAGAGGGGAAAATGGAATTAGACAAACATTCATCCAGGTAGGAAAAGGCCCCATCAGAACCAGCTCACTGCTGGGATTTGTGGAAATGATTTGTCACTGGAAGGCAAATCTTGGGAGAACAAAGAGATAACAGGACCCCAGGAACTATACCCAGTGGCTCGCTGGGCCATGGGCAAGGCAACAGCAGGTCAGTGCCAGGAAGGGGAGGAGGGGTAGAGCTCAGACTTTGGATCTTTCCTGCTTCCATACACAGTCCAGTTCACCCTAGGCTGACACTTTCAGTGTGGCAACCTCCACATGGAGACTCAGGATCCAAAGACGAAGATGTCTATGGGGATGAAGAAGAATGGTAAATTTTGCAGGCAAGAGTAGGAGATAGATAGATCAGAAATGGAAAAGAATGGAGAAGGATGACTGAGGATGGTTCTGGAAGACACAGTGCCAAGGACTTTGGACTGTTACAGAGAGGCTGAGAGAACTGGCTCCTATCTAAAGAGCTCCCTGAACCCTGTGCCCTTCTTTTTGCTAGAGCTCTTGAGGCGTGTCTCACCTCCCAGTGAGAAGCAACTCAGGAAATTGGCTCCCTGCCCCCACTCCTCTGGGAAACAGAACTAAAGAGGAAGGAAGGAAGGAAGCCCAAAGAAGCAGAGACTTTCTCTCCTGGCTGAGGCTCGTTGGCACCACTCACTAACATGGGGAAGAAGGCAGCTCCACAAACAAGCCTCAGGCTGGCATGAGGCTACAAACAGGAGACCTAATCTTTGTCCCAAACAACCTTGCATGTGTACTAGGTCTACAGCTGGCCATGGCCCTTAACAGAGCAGGAAAAGGGAATAAGGCTGGAAGGTATAGAATTTGCTTGATGCCTTGCCTGCATAATTCCTTTACTATTGCAATGTGCAAATATTTACTTGCATTATGTGACAAAAGAGCAGTAAAAAATGGTCAGAAATGTTTATCACTAGCCTAACTCCACTGCCTATGTGTTGCTCCCAAGAAGGCTAATTAAGCTCCATTGCTATTAGAGTTACACACTTCTGAAGGATTGTTATGACAAGAAAAAATAATGAAGCCATGGTTTCTCCAAGTTATAAGTGTACAAGTCAAAACATACTACTTTCCTTGCCCCTCTGTGCTCCCACAGACAGGCCCTCTGGGCTGGCTTTGCCTATCTCACTCATGCATTCGTGCACTCATCCTCCTTCAGCCAGTGCGAACCGAACTCCTACTCTGTTTCAGACCCAAAGAAGACTGTGGGACCTGCCCTTGAGGAACTCTGTTTGCAGGAGAGAAGCAAGCACACAAATTGTTTCCAATAAACAATAGAAAATGCCACCTAAATCCCTACTGTGATCCTTCCCACTAGAATCCAATTCCCATGAAGTGCCCCCCACATCCACCTGTGTTCCATGGATTGGGGGAGAACAGGCCCAGGAGGAAAATCATACTCATGCCTTCTCCTGACCAGCCCGTGTGTCCTACCCCAGGCAACAGAGGTTCAGACATGACTTGGAGAATTCAGGGGAGGGGACAGCTTGCTTGACCCGTCCATCAGATTCATTTCCACATGTCTTCAGGGAAGTCTCTTAGAGGGGGCCCTACCTCCTGAGCCCTCTGTAGCTCTCCTACTGCAAACCCAAAGACATTACTGAGAATTAACCTTTACCACTAGGGATCTCAGGCCGTGGGACATAGCCACTCTCTCTACTGAGCTCCATCTCTGTCCTGATCAGAATGGATTGTAGCAGGGTTTGCTTGCTGAATCATTTTTACTGAGTGCCTAGGCAGCTCCTAGGAGCCGCCAGAAGACCTCCTGCCTTCCAGGAAAGACAGACAGAATAAGGCAGAGAGTGTCTCTGATGGTGAAGCAAAATCCTTGTACAAGTAGAAGCGTCCATAGGACCCTGTGTGTGGCAAAGGTCCCCTAGGCCTCTGCTAGGATGGATGATTTCAATTCAGTTAAATTTGACTGGCACTTTTTGAGCCTTAGGATGAGGACAGCACTGTTCTAGGCCCCGAGGATATAGCAGAAATCAAGGCTGTTGAGCCTACTCTGCACCCACCGAGCTTGTGATCTCCAAATCTGTCCATTGCCTGTCTGCTGCTCAAACCAGGCCCAAAAACTGGTGGGCTCAATTCCTGGCCCTCAGTTCAGGACTACTGTCCTGCTCTGCAGTGGTGGATGTGGCCACAGCATCATCAGGCCAGCCTGTAAGGGCTAAAGTCACACTCAGGCATCAGGGTTGTCTGAGGAGAACCCTCCCTGGCTCTCCCAGGTTCTAGGCTGGGTGGTAGCAAGTATCAGTCATGTAGGAACATCTGGGTTATCAGTGCTATTTATGTATTAATAACCCCTCCAGCTGGGAGGCCTGACACAGGCATCAGTTTTCCGGGAAAGCAGTTCTGACAGTGAGCTGATAGTGCAGACTGAGAATTTCTAGTAAGTCTGGTCAAAGGACATCCTCCATCTGCTACCAAGAGAGCAGTTCAGTTGAACTGGGCCCTCCCATCTTTGCTAGTGCTAATTTCAACCAGGTCCACACCCATCCCATCCCAGCTCTACTCCAGGGGTCCTTTTAGGGCTCACAGGATGAGGAGGTTGGAGTTCCAGGAGTAAGCTCATGTGCTACCTGGGACCCGGGGCAGGGCTTGGAGGGCACAGTGGTTGCTGAGTCAGAGCCATTGGAGTCACAGTTGATGTCTCCTCAGCCTCTAATGTGCACACTAATCACTGCACTGGACACAGGAAAGCAGAGATGCCCTCACCCCCACCACTAAGTGCTCCTCAAACAAGCACAAGACCACATCCCATTCAGCATCCTCCATGCCTAGCTCTTTGCCCAGCCCAACCAGGTACATGTTTCCTGATAGTGAGTTCATCTGGGACAAAGTCGGTCCCCTCCCCAGGCATGCCCAGAGACAAGCTATTACCAGCCTCTAACATATCCCACCACTATCACCACCACTGTCATGTGCTGGAGCCAGCCCCTTTCTTCACCTCTCTCTCCCAAGACCTTTACAATGGAGGTGCTAAGGGAAGTGGAAAGTAATCATGGACCACTGGGTCCAATTCCCTGGAAAGGGAGCTGACCTGGCTTGAACTCTGACAATTTTGGCAGGCTCCAAACTTGGGCTTTGCCCTCTACAGCCTGAGACTGCGACACTGTGACAAAAGGCAACAGCATCCTCAGCCCTGGCCCTGACAGCCCTGGCCAGCTGCCCAGTGTATACCTGAAGCTGTGGAGATGGCTTTGGAAAAGGTGTTCCCTGGGATTTCAGCGTGCTTCCACTCCAGGGTCGACCCAGGGAAAGAGTGAGTCACCAGCTGCCCCTTCCATGTCTGCTTCTAGTGCCAAGAGTCCTCTCTGAGGAGCACAGACGGGGGGGAGGGGGGGGGCCTCAAGCACACAATCTGAGGCTCCTGGCCTCCATCCAGGACCCTCTCAGATCCCACAGTACGGTATCATATTATCCCCCACCTTTGAGCGGTGCCCTCAGGAGCTCTCAGGCTGAAGGAAGAAAACTAAGAGAACATCCAACAAACACTGAGCTCTACCGCTGGGCGCCGCGGGCCACGAAGCCTGCAGGCATGCAAAAGCTAAGGCGATCCCGGGAGTGCGCAAACTTAGGGTTCTTACTGGTTCCCCACTACATACTTCGAGGTTTGCAAGCTGGAGCCCCAGGAGCAGAAGCCATCCGGAATCCTGTGCCCCAGACTCGCACTTCCTATTCCCTGTTGGCTTCACTTTCCTAAGGAGAACAGCCCCCGCGGATGACAGGCTCTGAACCCCAGCTACACTCGCCCGGATATGCTCAGGGACTGTGTGGCGGTAGTGGAGAGAAAATGGCCCGGTCACACCAGCAGACCGCGGCTTGGCTCCGAGTGGCTCCCGGCCTTAGGCCTGCCCACAGCCCCTCTCGGCCCCGCCCTCCCCTAGGCTTTTGTCCGGGTCCCGGCAGTCTCAGCTTCGCCCTCGGCCGGCTTCCGTCCTGCCCTGCCCGGCAGGCCTTAGCCCCGCCCGCAGCTGGCTTGCCCTCGCTCTCACCTCACTCCAGCAACGTTCTTAAGCCCGCCCATAGCCCGACCCTTCAGCCTCGCCCACTGCTGACAGCTTAATCCTCTAGCGCCACCTCCTGGTAGCTCGCGGGCACTGTCCCCCCTCCTGGTAACTCCCGGGCATTGTCCCCCTCTTCTGCCGAGTTGCTGATGCCCCACTCTCCGCCAGGCTCATCGGAGGGGCATCTGGAGCCACTACCAAGGTTGAGAGCTGCCCCCACCGCCAAACCTGCCCAGGGGCGTGGGCCAGGCCAACGGAGCCTTCCACAGGGACACGGACAGACCAACTTCATTCTACCCCAGGTGAGACTGCAGGGTCACCTCCACCAAAGGTGAGAACAGTGGGGATAGTGAGTGCCCCAGTGGCCAGGTCTCCATGCTGCCCTTGTCCTTCCTGCAGGAGCACCCTAGCCCCAGCAGGTGGGCACCCCCATTTTGAACCTCTTGCTCTATCTCCTCTAGACCTTCTGAGTCTCCATAGGAAAATAGAATTTAACATCCCTCAGTAGGGACTTCAAATAATTCTTTGCTGCTCTACAATATGAACAAAATTTTATAATCAGAAAAAACTCTGGGGCAGAGCCCGTGGCGCACTCGGGAGAGTGCGGCGCTGGGAGCGCAGTAGCGCTCCCGCCGCGGGTTCAGATCCTATATAGGGATGGCCGGTCCGCTCACTGGCTGAGCGCGGTGTGGCCCGTCTCAAAAAGGCCAAAAAAAAAAAAAACTCTAAGATGTTTTGGTCATACTTAGAATAGAACTTGCTTCACGCTAGCTGCAAGACGTGGGCCAACTCCCTGGTGCTCTCTGGACCTCATTATGATAGTGGTTGAGAATATGAGCAAAGCAGGGAAAAAGTTAAGTCACCAAGCTATTTGGATTTTTAAGATGTGGTAGTATACAAAGAGGAATGAAGCTCACCCTTGAGACTGATGCTTGAGTTGTGCCTTCTATGCTTTAGAGGAGCTGGGAAAGGGCTTCTCCTAGGAGCTGGTTCAGCCTGTTGAGAACAAGGCAAGGCAAGGCTGGGTGCTACAATGGGGTGAGTGATGAAGAGTCTCCAGTCCCCACCAAACTTGTGGTATCCTAGAGGGCCATCCTGGCCAGGAGCTCCTAGACACACCACAAGATTCCCAGCCAACAACTCTGGCCCAGGGATCTTGGCCCAAGACGCCTTTACACCAGGGGTGAATGCAGATTCTTCTAGCCTTGCTTGGATTCTCTGCTCCTTTTGCAAGCATACACATTGGGGTGACCCATTATCTCGACTCCACCCCCTAGTTCTTGGGGTGTCCTAGAGCCCCTTGGAGACCAGCACTGTCCCCACTTTACAGATGGGGAAGCCAGACCAGAGGAATCTCAGGAACTTTCCCTGGGTCAGAATCAGGTGGCAAGGCAGATTCCTGTGGGTTTGAAGGAAGGGTCCCTTCCTTCCTGTCCCTCCCCTCTATCACCCTCTGTCCAGTTCGAAAGACCTGAGCAGACAGTCTCCACCCTCACCAAGGAAAGGTCACAGGGATGTGGCAGGAGTGCTGCGGGGGCAGGGGACTTCCAGGTCAAACAGTAGATATCCTCCATCCCCCAAAGGAGGTAGGACAGGGCAGAGGCCAGAGGTCTTTATGACTTCTCTTCTTCCTGCCCTGCTAGCCTTACTGTTCCCTGGTGAGACCAAGTATTCCATTACTTAAGTTCAAGACAGTGAGTCCACTCATAACCCAGTGGCTTCAGGTTAAACGGTAAGCAGAACTTCCTGAGGTCAAGAGGGCAAGGACAGGGTCATTTCCTGGACCCCTGCTGCTAGGCCCGAAGAGTGAGGCATGTGTCCCTGAACACATGCTGAGGACAGCCTTTCCTGGTACTTATCAGTCCAGTGTGCACACAGGTCCTAACTCCACAAGCAGTGGTTTGACCTTCAACAACTCTCCACTCGGATTCAGCATTATCTGCAATACAGGACCAGTCTCCTCCCTGGATCTTGGGGTTTGTGAGCAGAGGAGCAGTCTGGGGTCTGCAGCAAGAGATGGTAAGGAGCGGGTAGGGGTAGCAGTGAGCCCAGAAGACACCAGTTGTTTTATGAATGCCTGATCCTGCCTCTGAAGAAACTTTGTCTCCTGCCTCCCACACCCCAGGACAACCCATCTTCCCCTTCCTGGGCACTGAGTCATGCTCAGCTCAGCCTACCCAGCTGGACTGACCATCCCAGGCTGGGCTCTTAGGGTTAGCCACCAGGAATCAACAGGCCCACCTAGGGCAGAGCAGCCTGGCTTGAAACCATTGTCCCCTTTTCCTCACCCCAAGGCCAATGGAAAACCTGCCTTGAGACTACTTGGGAGACCAGCCAGCCCCAAGCCCTCAAGACAGTGGGTGAAGGAGCTAGGGTGAAGCAGCATCCAGAGGCATCCCTAGGTCCCCATCTCACAGGGGCCCGGCCTGAAGGACCCCTGCCCAGGAGCTGCAGGGGCTGACCCACTCTGGGGCAGAAAGCCTGTGATGGGACCTTTCCCACCACTCTGCCACCCCCTACCCTTTACAGATGAGGACTGAGGACCAAGGAAACTTGTCTGCTGGCTCACAGGTAGAAGAGTTGCTGGGTGGGGAAGAGGACTTATGGGTTGGCAGAGCTTCTGGAGCACACACCCAGCACTCCCAGGGGCACAGAAATGGTAAGGCTTGTGTGGAGGCCATCAGGCCACCTCTGAGTGGGCCTGACGGAGTCTCATCTTCTATCACATGAGCCCCCCCCTACTCATGTCCAGGAACCTGTAGGGGCCAGGGAAATAGATTCTCAGAGACAGTGGAATTGTAATAAAGACACTGCTTTTATTTAGTTTGATATGTTTCTATACAGAATGCAGAAAACACATCTTAAAAATCATAGAAGGAAATAAAAACACATCAGTGGTTGATGAACACTTGAATGTGAGATTGGCTCTCCGTCTCAAGAGTCCAACGGCATCGCCAGCCCAGCGCTCAGGGGAGGAGACTGCCTGCAAAGCATTGTTGCTGTTGTTATTCTGTTCACTGCCCCTATCGCTTCCAGTTGCTACAGCAACAGGCCATTCTGGGCTAGCGACGTCTCTGTGTGGCAATGCCCAATGGTAGGGTTGCTAGGGGTAATGAAGCTGTTTGGAAGGCCTTTCAAAGCCCTCACCTGGAACACAGGGAACTGTTTATTTTTTGACAAGGTCATCAGAAATATTCTCACCATGTCAGATACCACTTGTGCTCCTGACTCTGGGGCAGCAGAGAAACTCTGGCTTGGACCATAGCTTGGAGGCATGAGGCACACAGCTTGGTCACAAGTGATACACTGAGCCCTCACCTACTAGCTCCCCCCACAAGGGCACTGCTCATTCCAGAGTACCCTGATGGGGGCTGGGCCCTATGGGAGAAGGCGCAAGAGAACCACCTTCTACAGAACAGCAGGAGGGAGACCCCCTCCCTTCCTGAAGCAGCACACATGAATCCTCTGCAAAACAGTCAGTATGGCTTAGAAGTAGCTGCTCCGTGTGCAAAGGGAGCCTGGGTCCACCCACCCACACTCAGTCAGGGAAGGGATACATTATTGCGAAAGGCATTCCTCCCTAAAAGTTACCCAAAATAACTCACACGTCAAGAAAAGTCATGCTCAAAATGGTTTCTTCCAAAGGAGGAGAATCGAAGCAGAGTAGGCGCCCCTGAGTCATGGGACAGAGATGCAGATGGACTTACGGATGTTCTACTAAAAAAGGCAAAAGAAGCCCCAGGGTAATTCCAGAATTTAAACCGTTAGGAAAAGGGGGAAAAAATCAAAATGAGCAAAGCCGTCAGTTCCATGGAATCAACACTAAGAGTTTGTACAAACTGCTGTAAGCATCACCATTTTTAATCTTTTTTTAATAAAACAATTTGAGGCTGTATAAAAACTTTAGTAAAAAATTAGCTATGACAGCCCACAGATTTTTACTATGAACTATTGCTGGCACTCCTCAGACACTAGACCTTTTCCAGTCGTTCAGGCCCAAAGCTTGGGACTGGAGCGCCAGAGAAAAGGGATGAAGTGGGTCAGGGTAGGGCTGTGGACTGTTGGGACAAAGTGGCCAAGGTCAAGTGAGGAAAGAGCATCACATGACATAAAAATATTGCATCTTCACCAAAATGTCCCCCACTGAGTGTTTCAAAAACCATGATATTTCTTTTAGGAGGGGGAAAACACACACACACACACACACACACACAAAGGGTAAAAGAAAACAGATTGATGTGGTCGAGTCCTTCGACCTCCCCAGGCACCCCCATGAGCAGCTGGCCCACCCTGGAGCACCTAGATTAGGGGCCATAGCCACCACTGCCTCTTGGAGTCCCTTTTCCATGGAAATGAAGACCCCTTGGTGGTGGGCCACTAGTGTGCATGGGGTGGAGGTGGGGATGTCCATGGCCCAAGAGGCCCCTCCAGCTCCCAGCCCCTGGCAACAGCAGGAGAGCAAACCCAGCACCAGGGCCCTGGCCCCTGAGCCAGGGCCAGGAAGGCCCCAGTCAGGCTCTGGAGTATCAGAGCAACCAAGTTGACGTAGTATGAAAAAATAGGATTCCTTTGATAAAAAATACTGTCCCTTGGTCTCTCTAAGTTTGAAACACCCTGGGAGCTTATTTTTAGCAAAGCAATTCCCCATTCCCACCCAAAAATTATACATACAAGTTTAGGTAAACAGCAGATTAAATGTAAAAACTTAACCTTAACTTCTGAAAGTCCTTTGAATTTAATCTTTAGCTACTGTTTTCCATGTTACATCCTGCAGCTAGACACACGTGAATAGAAAAAACAGTACAGTTAGTGTTAAAGGCAAAACGCAGAGAGCTGGGGGGCTGCCCAGCACTACCTGCGAGTTCGTTCACGGTTCCTTGCTCCCTCTATCTACATCTATTCCAAACAGTACTTTCAGAGCCAGCCATCAAAAAACACAGCGAAGAATTTTCTATGAACAAACAAAAAGCTGTTAGGCAAAAATTAAAAATAAAAAAATCCCCAAAGTCTCTCCAACTGCTTTGGGGTTTGGGAGGACCAGAGAGGGCAGGTTTGTCCAGGCCCCGTGTGTCAGTGTGTGCTAGGTCGGGTGCTGGCTCCCAGTGGCTGATGATCTGCAGGCCACCGGTCTCCACAGACAACACCATGTTGTCTCCAGGCCCCTGCCCTACCCCTGCCTCCACCCAGGCGCTTGTGGGTTAAGGGGGGACGTAGGGAGGGGGTGATCGGTATGGGGTCATGTTCTTCGGACGGGAGCCCTTGCCCTCCATGGGGGCTGTGAAGGGCGGTGGGGGCTGGTAAGGAGGCGCATTGGGATCCTCATCCCGCAGGGGTGTGTACTCTCCCACAGTGTCCTGGTTCAGAGGAGTGGTCTCAGGCATGCTCTGGTTGGGATACTCAGGAGGGGGCAGGGGGGCCTTCTCCTCCTGCAGGATGAGTGGCATGCTAGAGGAGGGTGGGGGCTTGGAGTCATCCAACTCGTCCGCAAAGATGATAGGCACTCCCTTCTTGATGAAGGTGGCCTGGTCCTCAAGGGTTAGCTTGCCCTTCCGCTTCTTGCGATAGCAGATCATGGCAATGATGCCAGCAATGAGCAGGATGGCTGCAACCACCACAGCCGGGATGACTGTGTGCAGGTAGACGTCATCCTCACTGCTCTTCTCGGGATCCCTGTCGGGCACCTCCGTGGGAGGTGCCACTGAGGGCATCCTCCTAGGTGGTGCCACAGGGATAAACTGTAGGTGCCGACAACTGCCGGAGCCCATCACAGCAATGCTCATGGCCTTAAAGTCAGGCTCCAGGGCATTGGAGAAGGCAGGCCGAGGTTTCCCATCATCCTCAGCGATCCTCCGGCTCAGCCCAGTAATCTGCTCCTTGGGGCAGGGCTCCAGGGGCAGGGTGTTGTTGGTCCATTCCACCACAATGGAGCCCCGGGTGATATTCTGCAGTGTGATGGTGCTGCAGTTTCGGTCCCCAAAGGCAAAGGCCAGCTTCTTCACCAAGGTGATCTTCTTCTGGATGTCATTTACCACTGGTGCTGGGTCTCCCACAAACTTAGCCTTAAACCGTGCAGGAGCCCTGTCTCCTTGAGGACGCCTGTGGACATGGATCTCAAAAGCATCCACAGCCGACAAGCCCCCCTTGTCTGTGGCATGCATGAAATACTCATGTTTGCCCACGTGGCTGCTGTCGGGCAGGCCATACATAAGCTGGCTGTTGCTGTTGAACTGTACCCAGGACTTCTCACCCACCAGCTGCTGCTCTCGCAGCTTCAGAGTTAGTTTTAGCTTGTCAGTGGTGGTGTCCTCATTGTCGTAGAAGGTGTCTGATGGGATTTTCACTTCAAAGTAGGTGCCGACCCAGGCGTCCACCCTGTCAATGTGGTTCTTGAGCTCTGGGCGCCGGTTGGGCTCTCCCCCATGGGGCACTCCACTGGTGGTGGTACGGATGCGAGTGGGTGGAGAGGCAGTTTCCAATCTGGTGATAGGAGCTTTGGTGGTGACCCGGGGGATTGGTCGAGGCGTTCGTGGTTTCTTGGTTGGTCTGCGAGTTGTGGTGGTTGAAGAGTCAGTTGAAGGCGTTGCTGGTTTTGGTGTAGATACTCGTGGCTTCTTTGTGGTAGTTGTGGGAGGAGAAGCAACTGCTGTGGGCTCCACATAGCCAGGAATGGTCATCGTTGGGCGAATCTGGCCAGGAACCGTGGTGCCAGCTTCTGACACTCGAGTGGGCTGGATGGGGCCTAGGGTTGGGGTTTGAATAATGGCGCCTCTAGTCCGAATGGTGACTGTGGGCTTCCCAGGAACAGGATCCCTGACTGGAGGAGCTATGGTTTCTGTTGGAGGAGCGATGGCTGGAGATGTAGGGGTGGGCACAATCCTGGATGGTGGCTCCTGGATGGCTGTGGTTGGGGGCCCAATGGCAGTGACAGGTGTGGGTGTGGCATGGATCTGCCTCCGGATGCGCTTGGGGAGGGGGGGTTTCTTATTGGCAATATGCCAACCTACCACAGGGTAGCCAAGCTGGGCAGACATAGCACCCTCCCTGGCAGGGGCCTCCACACTATGAATGTCAGGCACACTGTTCTGGTTCAGGGAGCAGCCCAGCTTCCAGGAAAGCAGGGCCCCATTCTCTACCACCTTTTTTGCATTTCCTGGGCCAGCCATGAAGGCCGACATGTCAAACAGTCTATTATTCACCACTGGCACCAATTTCATATTGTGAAGCTCCACTTCTGAGAAGGTCTGCATCCTGTGCAAGAGGTCGATCCTTTGCTTTGGGGTCATCTTGGTGAGGTCAGCATCCAGAATCACCGTCAGGACAGTCACAGGCTCATCAGCAGCACAGGCAGATAATACCACCTCGCCAAGGTCTGGTGAGGCTGACCGCACAGACTGCAGCTCACTGTGGTCTTCAGGGTAGACCTCGATGGAGAACACACTAGAGGTCTGGGGTACATGGCTCCCATTGGCCCCTAGCCGTGCCACACTAACTGAGATGTAATGTACACCCTTATCAGTGTCAAGCGGGAGGCCCTCTAGAGTGTGGCTATGTGGGTCCCAGTGTAGCCAAGATGGCAAAGCCTCCTTCCCTGCAGCTGATACCTAGAAGAGACAAAAACATGAGTTACAAGTGCCACTGTCATTGCATAACCCAAAAATGATCATAACAGTTAATCACTGGCCTAACCTGAATTGTGTGACAGACTTGAGGTATAATTCAGAATTAATTTTAGGGAAACCAACTCCTCTCCCCCAGAAAGGCACAACTGTCCTCATTTACTTGTCACAAAAGACTGAGGGTGCCAGACAGACTAGCTTGGAAGGCAAATAACTCATCCAAAGCCACACAGTGGGGAGGAGATGCTGCTGGCATTCAAACATGTTTCATTCCAGAGAACTGATAACCACGAAGCTCAAGAATATTATGGATTTTTATACTAGTAACACACCTGCCATCCACTCTACTTGCAGAATCAAGTCGAGTGTCTCATTCCAGAACTCAGTACTCCTTTCCAGCCTCATCTCACACTTCTCCCCCTGTCCTCCAGACACCACACCTTTGCTCAGGTCGTATGACTGGCCTGGGGTGCCTTTCCTGACCAGAAGTGTAAGTGCACACAGGTCTGGGTACAAGAGAAGACTAAACACCCCAGAATGACTCACTTTACAATCGTGATGTTACATTCAAGTGTAGTGGGGCATATTTGTGTAGAAAACAGTTAATTGTATTTAGTATCTTAATTAACTCTGCTTCTCAAACCTCAAGGAAAACTGTGGTGCCCAGGGCGGGGAACTAGAATCAACTACTCCATAACAGTGTTTATCAAAGGAATCCCAAGGAGCTCTCGTCTCTCTAAAAGAGAGGTTCTACAATCAACCAAGTATCAGGAAATGTACAGAGCCAGCTTCTACCACTGGAGAGACCAGGCACAGAAGCAGTCTTAAGGAGCTCATCCCCTTATTGCACACAATAGCACCTCTCAAACTTCTTTCAGTGTGGAAGTCCTTTTCTACAGGGACATAACTGGTAGTACTCAGAGCATCCAAGGTAATGCCATCATAGAAACTTCCACCATCAGCTGACAAGAAGGAAATAAGCCCTGCCTCTTGCCCAGGCCCCATCTGTGGCTCCTCTCACCTTTGGGAAACACTTACTCCTGCCCCCAATGCAAGAAAGATGGCATCCACTTTCCAGTCTGCCTGAAGGCACCCTTAGCTCCTTTGTCCTGTCCCAAGCCCAGGGACACACAGGCCAAGTCTCACTGCCCGGCACAGCCCAGGGACTGCCCTTCACAGCCATTTCTTCCTAGCAGAGGAACACTAAAATGCCTCCCTCTTCATAGCAGGAGGGCTAAAGCCATGCCTGCTGGGCTCCCCAGTGGTTCCGGTTCCCTGAGCTTCATCCTGCCAAAAGCCAGGTAACCTAATGATTGGGGAGGAAACACTAGGCTGGTACCTGACATTCCCAGCCAAGACCCAGGTGTCCAGGCAGCAACCCTGTCAGAGACTAGATACTTCCACCCTTTAAACTGGTCTGAACAGGTTTCCTACCTCCAGCAAACACCCATGAGAAGATGACTAACATTACTAGGAGTTATTATTATTGGGGTTATCTTTTCCTAATTCCTCTCTGAGCCACTCACTGAGGGTCTGTGAAAAGTATTTATATCCTGACACATTTCATCAACTCTAAGGTGCACCATCATCTAATTAATGCACCACTAAGAATCTCCCACCCCATCACTCATCAAACATCAGAAATACTAAAATATCTGTACACATGGTTGTCTTCAGATCCATGAAAAACAATATATTTTTCATTTAAAATCTTTATTAGCTACAAAAATAATATTTATTTAAAATGTTTTGCCTCAGGAAAACATTTTTTAGTTCCTTTTTCAGTTGCCAGTTAGTTCAGTTGGTTAGAGCATGATGTTATAACACCGAGGTCAAGGGTTCAGATCCCTGTACTGGCCAGTTGCCAAAACAACAACGACAACGACAACAACAGTTTTGGCTGAAAAACCAATGCTTTAAAGTTGTCCAGTCCATTTATATTAAATATGGAAACTGCCACATCCACATGTGAACACATAAAGCAAAAGGTTGAATGCTCGCTTTGCAAAAAACAGAAAAGGGCTCTTTCCCATCAGTGTGCCACCAAAGATCCTGGTGTCACCGTGGGCCACCACCCCACATGGTGTTACTGATATCGTAAGGACAAACCATATCCAAAGTCTTGCTTCTACCAACATTTCACTCATGCCAAGATCTGCATCTTTGACCTGGAGCAGAAGAAGGCAAAAGTGGATGAGTTCCCACTCTGTCCACATGGTGTCAGATGAATATGAGCAGCTCCCCTCTGAAGCCCTGGAGGCTGCCTGTATTTGTGCCAACAAGTACATGGTAAAAAGTTGTGGCAAAGCTGGCTTTCATATCTGAGTGTGGCTCTACCCCTTCCATTTCATCCACATCAACAAGATGTTGTCCTGTGCTGGGGCTAACAGACTCCAGACAGGGATGTGGAGTGCTTCTGGAAAGCCACAGGACATGTGGCCAGGGTTCATACTGGCCAAGTCATCATGTCCATCCACACCAAGCTGCAGAACAAGGAGCATGAATTGAGGCCCTACATAGAGCTAAGTTCAAGGTCCCTGGCTGCCAGAAGATCCACATCTCAAAAGGGAGCTTTACCAAGTTTAACACAGATGAATTTGAAAACATGGTGGCTCAGAGTGGCTCATCCCAGATGGTTGTGGGGTTAAACACATCCCCAGCCGTGGCCCCCTGGACAAGTGGTGGGCCCTGCACTCATGAGGGTTTCCACTGTGCTGCCCCTTCCTTACTCATGCCTAATAAATCTTATTTCCTTTCAAAAAAAAAAAGAGAGAGAAGGGCTCCGCCTCCTCAAAGCTTCCCAGCCTGGCTCACTTCCTATTCTGCTGACCCCAACAGCCTAAGTTCTGCTGTCAAACATTTCCTATAGAACAAACTCAGGCCATTCAACGGCCAAGGCTCCCACACAACCAGGCTTGGAAGCCATATTTATTTTAACTGTGTGAACTAATATTGTAACATGTTAATAACATGTAACAAACAGCAAACAGTAAAGAAAGCCTCAGGTTTCAGCAAAGCAAGTTACAATGCTCAATTTCAAACTGGGAGATGAGATTGGTAGGTTTACTTTGTACTGAGAACAAGTACTTTCACTATTGTCTTCCCACAGCTTTACAGACTTTTAGGGCAAGTCATGACAGAAAAACAGAGCCATGCTTCTCCAACCTATACACCTGCTTTCAACCCTCTGCAGATTCTAGCTCTTCAGGGTCCTGTAGCCCCGGCCATACACTGGCTGCAGGACAGATATCCAACCTGGATCTACAACCCTGAAGTAGGCAGTCCCCCCAGGGTCATGGGTATTCCTCAGACAGGCAGGAAAGGTACTAATGTGAACGTTCTAAAACCCCTGCATCTCTGGGTGCCTTGGTACTGGGAACATTAGGTCCAAACCGCACTTTGAGTGACAATGATTCATTCAAATAGAAGAGCCACAGGAAGCAAAACAAACCTAATTTCCACAAGGAACCTGGCCAAGTCATAGGCAAGCTGGCACCTTTGCATTTTAGAGGCCATTTGGGGAAAGCCCCTGACCCAGGAAGTTTGAACATGCCAAAAAGGCTAGCAGCATCCACCCTTCCCAGAGGATTCCACTAGCCAGCCTGCTCAGGCCTGAGGGCATCAGCTCAGAGCCTGGCTCACTGCAGAGGTGCTTGGGGACACTGACAAAGCAGGAACCCCTCAGCCCATGGGAATTCTGGATACCCTCTCCAGTTTTTGAAACTTACAGGCTCTGAACCACTTTTCTTCCTCTCAGGGGCTCAGGGTGAGTTGGGATATGAAAGTTCCTTCTGAGAGATGTGGCTCCCATGACAAGCCAGGCCTCATCCCAGTAACAACAGCCTACCTGATGAGAAGCCCCATCTTTCAGTATAAATCCCAGCTCCAGGAAGGCTGAGACTTGAACCAACCTCAGCCCCAGCATCCTCATCTGTAAAATGGGGAAATGACCTCATCCTTGTATGATTATAGGGCCAGGCATATGCTGGGCTCTCCACCAGTGCTGGTTTCCATCTGCTCCTGTGGGCTGTGAGAAGATCTAGTAAATCATGTGAGGCTGTTATACAAATGGGTCCAGGGTATGTCCAGGATCTATACTCCAGTCCTCCTTCCCAACTGGCCTTGGACCCAGTGCACAGTGGGGCCTTGCCTCCCTATTCATAACTCAGTATATAAGGGAAGTAGGGAGGATGCAGGCAAGGGGAAGCCAGGATCTTATAGGGGAAAAAGGCATAGGCTGGGGACCCTCAGGGAATTGCTGGCCTGTCAAGACCTCTCTGCCAGGAGTGCATGAAAACCCTGACGGGCATGGGGGAAGGGAAGGACCTGCTGTGGGTGAAAGCCCAAAGACCAGCATTCACCTCTTCAGTCTAAAACAGGTGCACTAGATCCTGGCATATTTACACATGAGATTTTGACTATCCTTGTAGTCCTTGATTTACCCAGTATAAAAATTTCTGCCCTAGCTGTACCATAACTATCCACAGCTAACCCTCTAAAGACTGCCAGTCCAGGAAGAGCAGGCAAGGAGCAGGAGGCAGGGATTTGTGTGAGGTGCTCAGCAGTAGCAGCACATACATTTGGGATGACAGGCTGTTCCCAGCCCATGGAATTCCTCAGGGTTTCAGGTCACTTGATCCTTTATCATTAAACACCAACATTACCTTGGAGCTGTGGGAAGCAAGACCTGCTGACCTTAGAGCTGCTGTCTTCAAGCAGTTAGTGGGTACATCTACATGAGGCAGAAACTGCAGGAGGAAGTCTGAATTGAGAAGATCACAGGCTCCAGCTTGCAGGCCACCCAGAAAGGGCCAGAAAGCTTTCCAGTTTCAGCAACCCTTGAAGAGGATGTGCTCCTCAGATGGAAGGCAAGCCCAGCACTGAGGAAAACAAGATCTCAAACAGCCACACACCCACCTTCAGAAATTCTGCTTCATAAACTGATCCAAAAACATTAAGAATCAAAACCACAAAACTTGGGCAGACCCATAAAGAGTACTAAAGATTAGATTACCTGCCCAGAGATACCCATAAGAAATTACCTTGACCAATAACTGGGGAACTGCTGAATTTGAAGGTTTTGGTCACTTCCCAGTCTGTACTACCAGGTGAACAGCAACTGATTTCCCACTCAGTTCTGGGGACCTCCCTCCAGATGCTTAGCTGGTGCCCTCTTGCACACAGTAGACCACCAAACACCAGGTTTAATAAAGATACAGCACCTATAGTACTGCACACCATGAACATAAGCAAAGTCTTTCACCCCAAACCAGTACCCTTTCAAAACCTGGGGAAACAGCAAATGGGTAGAGGAACTTCTATCACTTAAGCCCTCATCAAAAAGCAGGTTTCAACCCACAGCCTGAACCAGCCACTTAAGTACAGCTAAAAGACAAAACTAAAGAATCAGGCTCTCCCTAGGGCTAAATTAATTATAATTGACTCCTGAAACCAAGAAAACACGAGCTTTATCATTCAGGGCCCACAAGATGATGTCTTACCCATGTGGGAGTTGCAGAACTTAGAAATGGCAAGTAGACTCTAGATAGATGGGCAAGCACTTTCACAGTTCATGATGGTCAGCAAAAAGGGATGTTAAGAAGGTATAATCATGAAACTGATTTGGTGAGAATTCCCTCACACTACAAATCTTCTGGAAGGTCCTTTGGGCCTCTCTGGTGGCACTTTCCAACCAACACCTCTGGACACATCAGTTCCTGGGGTGTCGGCTGGGCCCATCCTTCTGTCCCCCCACAGATATGCCAGGGGGTCTTCTCAGAGGTCCATTTCAAAGTGGCACAGACTGCTGCCCTACAGCGCCCCCACTGCTTGGATCTATACTGGTCTACTCTGGCAAGGTCCCTGCCCTCCCTCAGACCTGATCACTGGTTCCTGACCCTTCAGCTCCCTCACCCCTCAGCCAAGCTGCAGAGCTCAGCCAACCTGCAACCATCTACGACTGGGTTCCACAGACAACACCCTGAAGGCATTCCCACATGTGGTGGTCAAGGCCTCTTTGGGGCAGGCTGACTGTGTGTTCTCTGCTCAGGAAAGCAGGAGATGGTCCCTCTGATGTAGTTCGACCCTTCGTGCTGACTCACACTCAGAGTTATCCTGTATCTATGCCATGGACTATGACAATGAGACAAATCTGCTCTGTGGCTTCTGCAAATGATGAGTAAGGGCAGTCACATGGCTAGGCTAGGGCAATCACATGGCTAAATGGCACAAGTCAACAGGAAAAACCTCTACCTTAAAACCAGAGGGCCAGGCCTTTGTCCCCACCTGAGATGAAAACCCCTGGTGAAAGTGGGTGCAAGGAGCCTTTGCTTTGTTGAGTAAAGCAGAGCCACACCCACAAGTGACAATCATTGGTGCTGCCAGACATGCAAACCTCAAACCAGCACACAGCTCCTGCCACAAAGACCAAGGATCACATTCTGAATACACTTGTCCAGCCCAGTTAGTGCCTTTCAGGTCTGAGCTATGAAGCATTTTATCTAAGTTAACGATTCTCATCTAAAAACAAAAATTGATCTTTTTCTCCAGAAAAGTAAGGGCATATTTACAGTCCCTAATAAAGTTTTCAGAATCAGCCCTTCAACCCCAAGCCCTGACATCATCTATTTTCACTGTGTCGTGTTCTGTTTCAGTCCTTGTCAGTAATTTTTTTTTTTTTTTAAACACAGAAGCCTATATTTTCAATAAGTATTTGAGCTGATGAGTCTGGGCAAATGCCATTCTGACAGCCCATCCACCCCCAAGGATGCCTTCCTTCACCAACCCACATTTCCCGGTGTGCTGTGTTCACAAGAGGTCCATTCAGAACCAGGGAACACCCACTTGAGGCAGGAAGAAACTGCAGTTCATCTCACACAGGCGGCATTCGCCACAAAGCTCTCAAGCATCCAAAGAAATGCTCCTTTCATGAACTCCCCTTCCTAGCCAAAAAGAGTGCCCATTGTTCTCATGGGAACAATTGGGGGCCCTTGCCAGCTGAGAGCGCAGTCCCAAAAAGGGCTGCTCCCAGCCTGCCGACATCTTGGACTGAGGGCAAGTCCACATTGTCTACAGGCAAGAAGGCTGAGGGGAAGCAGAGATGAAAAGTCCCCCCTTGCAGGCTCTACCAAAAAGAACAGGGCTCTTGGGGGGCCACCCAGTCATTTCATGAGATGCAAAGACAGCTCTCCCTGACTATCCTAAAGAGGAGGGGTTAGAACACCTCCAGGCATATAATTACATTCCTCAGCCAGTCCCACATTCACTTAAGTTGGAGGAGAGGCGCCTACAGGGAGCACCAATCTCGAGAGAAGCAAGAGTCAGAATGGGTGACTTATACTGTGGACAACCCAGGAAAGGTTCAGATTCACCAAGCAAAAGCCAAGCTGCTTTCTGTGGGACCCATTCCCACAGACCCTGATGGAGCAGAAGGGTGCTCTCAGATCCAAAAGCAGCTGTGAAAACAAAGGACAGTCAAGACCTTGGATGAGATTTGTGTATAGGCATTCACTCTGATTCAAGGGAGCACACATCAGGACCATCTACTTTAGGGTATCCTGAGGCCACAGAAGAGGAGACAGGAGCCCCATGGCCCAAGTCTCTCAGAAAGCTATGCTGGCCATGAGGACCTAGAGACAGCCCGCAACCCCTTCTCACAATGTCTGATCAAAGGAGTCCATTTGGGAGATAAGTTAGAGTCAATAATAACAAATCAATTCTCGAGGCAGAGCTAGAGAACAGCGCAGGAAGCAACAGGTGCTGGCCAGGCTGACACTGGACAAGGGCTGTCAGAACATGAAAGGGTGTCATGCATCAGGCAGAGCAGAGGATCTAGGACCTGAGGGCTATACCTTTCAGGCAGACAGGTCCCCTTGTCTTTCTCCTGACCCTGCAGATTGATGTATACATAAGTATAAAAGTATAAGGAAGCTCTTGCTTTAGAAGCTGATGTTACCCCAATGGACATACTAACAGGCACACCTGGCTGACACCAAGCAGCACACCCTCTGCCACTGTGACTCCCAGAGTTGCCATAACCTCCTGAAATAAAGTAACCAATAGCCCACACAAGTCAAACAAGGCTTTGCAGGCAGCCAACACAGCTTACTTAGAATGAGACCTTAATTTTCTATACCTTTAACAGACTGGTATTCAGTCTGTTGCAAACACTGGATTATTCATATCCACCCCCCCGTGCACATCCCCTAATCAGTCAGCAAGTATGATGATAAGCATGCCATTTAGTCTCACCAGATCTCAGGACAGATCATGCTCCTCCTGTGAGTCCTCACTAGGCAACATGGCCATGTCCAAAAAGGCTGGAAGACCAATCCCCACCTGATACTCCTCATGAGGTTTAGAGGGAATCCAGGCCAGGCCCAGTACCTCCTGCCTCAGTTCCCCACTGGCTCTTTCCTCTTTTGGTACCTGGGGAAGACACCCTGAATAGCACTCTATGAGCCCACTTCTTTCTCTACTTATCTTCACTCAAACTGACAATGTGACGTGAGTGGGCATTAATTAGCCTGACTCTGCTGAGGAGCCTGACTCCACATCCTCATGACAACTCCTCAATTTCCCACATGGAGCTCTGCAATCCACCACTGCCCTACAAGTCCTCCAATTGTTGCTCCCTCTTGTTAATGATTCATTACAAGGCAAGCCTTTAGTTAGGCATCTACATTGAAACAGGTCCTGTGCCAAGTACCCAGAATGCTACACATGGAACCATGGATACCCTATCAGCCAGGCATCAACCTTCATTACACAACCAGGCTGGGGCCTGATCTCCCAGACTCCTGGTCCTGCAGCCTTCACAGGCTCCCTCCCAATAGCCAGAAGTATAAACCAGCCATTTATTCTGCAACCAGTTTTGGGCCCCCATGGTGTGTCAGCTTCTGCTCTGCCTCAAAGATGTCCTATTGCAAGGCAGGCTGTGCCACAGACTTGTCCCAACACATGAAACCATCCATGCCAAGGACAGGCCGAGAGTCTCTTTTCCATAGCTCTGCAATATCAAAGGTGAGAGGCAGGGGAACAGTCTTCTGAAACTGACTAGAACAAAGCATTAAACTACAATTCCAATGCACACTGACATATAAAATAAACACAGATCAGTCAGTGGAGATAAGACCTATAAACCATAGGCTCAGGAAGCCTCTTGGGTGCTCCCTCCAAACTAACTGTCACTACAGACTATGTGGTCTGGGAACAAAACACTTAGCTACCACTTTGTCACCTAAAAACGGAGCCACCTGGGCAGCCAGGCCCTTCATCTCTTGGTCTTCTCTACCCCTGCTGGCTCTGAGCTGTCCCCTGGCTTGCCACCCCCCCCAACCCCCACTCCACATATTCTTCTTCCCCATGCCCTCCTCCCACTTTGCAAGTCTGTCTGATCCCCTCCCCCATCCCACCACAGGCAGGGGTGGGCTCAGGTGCCCACTCCCCTCCTTAGCAAAGCCTTCTCTCTCAGGTGCAGTAATTCCCCCCTCCCAGCCCCATCGCCACCACCCACCCCGTATTGAATGTAATTTTTTTAAGAAGAGTGACTTGCTGGTTCTAAATTTCTAGTTATTGCAATAAAAAAATAAAATAATGGGCTAGCTCGTTAGCTCAGTTGGTTAGAGTGCAGCCTTACTACACCAAGGTCAAAGATTCAGGTCCCATACCAGCCAACCACAAAAAAAAAGGATGAAAGGGAGGCAATCAATCAATCAATCAATCAATCAATCAATCAATCAATAAATAAATAAATAAATAGAAATAATAAAAATGGAGCCACATTATCTACTGAAGGGCCCAGGAGCAAAGAAACCCTAGTATTAATGAATTAACCTAGCACCCAGATCTGGATTCCCAGTAACATTGCCCACCAAAAGGAATCATTCTCCTTGGAGAAGTGGTTGAGGGAGGGTAGTGACTCTGTACTAATGACAGGTCAATAAATACATACCTAAGAGTCAGAGGGATGAGGTGGGCCACTTCCCAACACAAAAATACAACAAGAAGTCAAGTATAAAAGTGTGTGCATGGGGCCGGCCCGGTGGCGCACTGGATAAGTGCACCGCTTGGGAAGCGCAGCGGCGCTCCCGCCCAAGGGTTCGGATCCCACATACAGACCGGTTCCCGCTCACTGGCTGAGCGAGGCGCGGGAGCAACACCGAGGGTTGCAATCCCGTTGCCGGTCCCCGGTCCGGTACGGGGGCAACACTGAGGGTTGCGATCCGTTGCCGGACACGGAAAAAGACAAAAAAAAAATTTTAAAAAAAGTGTGTGCATCACAGAATCCAGGACTGCAAAACAGTGCAAGGCCATATGACACTGTGAGGCAGCAGGCGAGCTTAGTCTCTTGCTGCCCCTGGCACAGGCTGGCATTTCTCCCTGCATACAGCCAGGCAGGCTTTGACAATCCAAAGCAGGCTTGCAGGTGCCGAAAGGGTCCTCATTCCCTCTGCCAGCTCACAAACATTTGAGTACCTACTATGTGATGGGAGGCAAACATACAGACTAACAAAATACAAGAATTTCAAGTACAGAAATTTGTTAAGATCACATAGAATTGTGTGGGAAAACCACTTTCACCAGGGTGGAGGAAAAGGGCTCCAATATCCCAGATGATGTTCAAGTTGACTATGAAAGAGGTGGCTGTACCCATGATGAAAGAAGAAAAAGCCAAAGGTATGGGGTAGGATCTAAGCTAAGCATGTTCATGGGTCAGAAAAGAGTCAGTGTGGCTGGAACAAGGTATACAAAGGGAAAGGGGAGAGAGAGGAGGCCAGATGACACAGGGCTTGATCCCAAGTGTAGTGCAGTAGTGGGGGATTTTGAGCATATTTAAGGTTTAGAAAGATAAAGATATCTCTTGCCTGTGTGTGGAGAATAGACTGAGGGGTCAATTGGAAAGGAGATGGGGGGCCTGGGAAGAGGTAACAAGAGGTAGCTTGGATGAAGAAGGGTAGTAGTAGATGGGCTTCGATATGATTAGGAGGTCACCCCAACAAGTATCCTTGGGACCAATATCTGAAATGTTCCTCACACATACAAGAATATAGGGCAGCCATTAAAAGCTACTTTCCCAAAGAATATTTAATGACCACAGGGAAAAAACTCAAGCTGCAGTGAATGAAAAAGATTAAAATATACGTCCAGTATGATCCCAGGTCTGCCTAAGATGTCTCTTTGTGTATGTGGCATAAATACATCTGGATGAGCATAGAAAATGATGGAAGAGTGCGCTCTGAGTGGTAGAAAACATAGAGATTTTCTTTCTCCCTTTTCTGTATTTTCCACAATCTACATTTATGCATCATAATCCTGTTTTACACATTGTAGAAACCAAAATTCCAGGAACAATGTAAGGCTTTCTGACCTTCTGACTCCCGAACCCATACAATCCTGATGGTAAGACTGTTTGGATGAAGAGTCACACATCTTCATCTGTTTTTCTACAGGCTCATCAGCTACTAAATGGTCTACTTTCCACAGATAAATATGCTCAGATAAAATCCTCTTTTCCTAGAAAAATCTCTTTACTCCCCTGGTGAATAAGCCTGTTAAATATCTCTCTGTCAGATACAGCAAATAAATGGCTCACTGTATCAGTTCAAGGCACTTCTGGTTGAGCTTAATCCATGTAAAACATTCCAGTAGCCACTGGAACAAGGGCAACCAATGCAGGCTTTGGATATTCAGAGGATCAAATCTGAAGTTGTGCAAGAAATGTACCCTCTAGAACTGCCACTCTTTAATGGTCAGACTAGCATCTAGTTTGCTGGGGTATTATGAAGATTACATAGAAACCTATGCAAACACTCTGCAAACTAGATAGAGCTCTATAGAAGTGGGCCAGGATCCTTAGAAGTATGGCCATCCCTGAGATCACAAGGCCATCCCAAGAACAAACTATGACCTAAAAAGGAGGAGGCCAAGAGAGAAAAGGAAGAGAGCACAAGGAGAGTGCAGGCAAAGAGGAGGTCCAGCCAGATTCAAGGGAAAGGAGTACAGACTCCCCTTTCCATTGGAAGAGTGGCATAGAATTTGTGGCGATTTCTAATCTAGATGCCTGGAGCTGTGGGTCAGATAGGGGCAAGTTGGTAAGGACCCACCAGAGCCTGTATGTGCTTTGACCAATGGAGTACAATGGAAGTGTTGCTGTGCAAGTTTCCAAGCCGAGGCCTTAAAAGACTGGCAGATTCCACTTCCTGTTTCTTGGAATGTCCAATCTTAAAACCCAGCTGTTGTGCTTTGAGGAAACCCAAGCAGCCCATGGAGAGGTCTACACAGAGAAGAACCAAGGACACTGACCAATAGCCCAGCTAACCCCCCTTTCAACAGACAGCATCAACATGCCAGCCATGAATGAACCACCTTTGAAGTGGATCCTCCAACCCCAGATGAGCTACTCTAGCTGGTGCCACATGAAGCAAAGATGAGGTTCTCTGACAAGCCTTGAATCCCCAAATTCCCAGCCACAAAACTTTGAGCAAAATAAACTGATTGTTTTAAACCACTAAGTTTTGGTGGTTTAAACACAGCAATATATAGCCAGAACAGTATGTATATGTAGAAGTCTAAATGCAGAGAGATATAAAAAGTACCATACCAAAGTATAGATCTTAGAATATTTTTAGTTCATTTCCAAGCCATACCTCTAGGGAAAGAGCCATAAGGGCAGGAGTCAGCAAACTATGGCCATGAGCCAAATTGGCCCACCACTTGTTTTTATATGGCTCATAGTTTTTATATTTTCAAATGACTGAAAAAACAGAAGATTTCTTGACAGGAAAATTATATAAAATTCAAATTTGTTTCAGTATCCATACATAAAGTTTTACTAGAACACAGCCATGCCATTCTATGGCTATTTTCACACCACACTGGCAGAGTTGAGGAGTTTCAACAGAAACCATATGGCCTGCAAAGTCTAAAATATTTACTATTTGGCCCTTTAAAAAAAGTGTGCTGACCTTTGCTCTAGGAGATGTTCATAACTTGAGGGATAAATCCCACTGACCTGCCCGCCATGCACAAGTTCCACAAACCCAAACAGAGGGATGTTGCTTCTTCATGCAAAAGCTTCCTCTTTCACTTGATTTCCATCCTGGGTCAGCCAAGACACTCTTCCGTATACACGAGTCTCAGATCTCGTTGTTCTATGGATTGCTTCCCCAAAAGGATACGGGGCGAGGCTGAAGTTTGGGTACTAATTTTGGTTCTTAAGTGATCAAATACATTAGTAAATATAAACCACCATATTAGAGCAGAATCCCTATATTTATATCTTTTTTTTTTTTCCTTTTTGTCTTTTTTATTGACCGGTACCGGGATCGCAACCCTCGGTGTTGCGCCCGCACCGCGCTCAGCCAGTGAGCGATTAGAGCAGAATCCCTATATTTATATCTTTTTTTTTTTTCCTTTTTGTCTTTTTTATTGACCGGTACCGGGATCGCAACCCTTGGTGTCGCGCCCGTACCAGGGACCGGCAACGGGATCGCAACCCTC
>NW_007726812.1:477183-481252 GCF_000696425.1 Galeopterus variegatus
GATCCCACATGCGGACCGGGTCCTGCTCACTGGCTGAGCGAGGCGTGGGAGCAACGCCGAGGGTTGCAATCCCATTGCCGGTCCCCGGTCCGGTACGGGGGCAACACTGAGGGTTGCGATCCGTTGCCAGACACGGAAAAAGTCAAAAGACCAAAAAAAAAAAAAAAAAGTTCAAAGCATTTAAAATTCTGTATTTCTTGGGATTAACTCAATTGGTTTATGAAAGGTGACGTTTTCCTATATACACAACAGGTCCTCCCAACAAATCCCTAAATCAGTGACCAGGAGACCTTCAAGTATATGGAATAAAGTCTTTTTCATGGTGACACCCTCAAAATTGGAGCAAGAATAAAGTTTTAGATGCTATTATGAGATAAATGGGGATCTCCTTGTGAACACCAGTGGCTGTCCCTCTCCTGAAGGGCACTTAGCAGGTACTAGAAGAATTAAGCTTGGACTTGCTGAAGCTTAGAATTGAGAAGAAAAAGGCATCAAACTCAGAGACGGAAGATGAGAACTCTTCCTCATTTACACTTTATATCCAGTCTCACCTTGAGGACTTCGCCATTGGAGGCAATTAAATCTGTTGGAATGATCACTCGAAATGAGCGCCCAACAACAGCCGTGCCATCAGGAATGCCAACCACTGTGGGAACAGCCTCATGGAGGTCTGAGAGCACTGAGTGCATGGACGCCTCGAGCTGATTCTCCCAGTCCCTGATGGCCTCTGAGGGTTCACTGGGCCAGCGGGACTGAGCCATGGCCACGGACAGCAGAAGGAGAAAGGTCCTCCCCCAGACGGGGAGCAGTAGTGAGAGGCCAACAGACATCCTCATTCCAGGTCTGAGTTTCCTCAAACTGATTGTCTTGCTAAGGAAGGAAGCAAGTGACTTGGTCCCAGAGCTCGGTCCTCACCCTCTGCACACCTGCTCCATCACAGAGCACCCACAGCCTGAAAAAGAAGAAAAGCAGATTCAGACTTCAGTAATCCCCATGGTCTCAAAGTCATGCATTACCCCCCAAGTATTCTTGTCAAAAACACTTGTCCTGAGTTGGATCAAGCCTTTCATCCTGTGCTCTCCAGTATAGAAGCCACCAGCTACACATAGCTACTTAGCACTGGAAATGTGACTGGCTCATTAAGTATAAAATACACAATGGATTTTGAAAACTTTGGATAAAAAAGGATATAATACCTCATTGCTTTTAAAATATTGACCACATATTGAAATAGTATTTTAGATAAAATTAAATATATTATTAAATAGAATGTATAGTAAATAATAATTAATAAATAGTAAATAGTAAAAAATCTATTAAATAAAATATATCATTGAAATTAATTTCAACTTTTTTTTTTTAATGTGGCTACCAGGAAAATTTAAATGACATATGTGGCTCATGTTATATTTCTACTGGGCAGTACTGCTCTAGGCCTAACTTCCAACTTACAAGAAATATGGGGGCCATGAAAAGACATTCAAACAAATGTAAAATGTGGGACCTTCTATAAGATAACTGGCATGGTCTCTCCAAACACAAGGACACTATTTGAGATTTAGAGACAGCAACCAGATCTGATGTGTGCATCTTAACTGGATTTTTGATTTACTTTTGACCCACAAAACCCAGCTCCCAAAGGTATCTAGGGAATTTTGCATATGGGTTTGAGATTAGATTTACTGTTAATTTTCTTAGGTAATATGATGGTGGTGTGGCTCTACAGGTGATTGTCCTCAATCTTAGGAGTTGCACATTTTGATGTACTTTGGAATGAAGTGTTATATACTCTACAACTCACCTTGAAATGTTCGGGGTCAGGGACGGGGGAATATTTGCAGGTATATATAGAGACAAAGTCAAGTGGCAAATGTAACAATTAATAAGGCTTAAAAAAATACTTTTGAATAGATTGAAAAAACAAGTACCCCCACAGAGAAATGCAGCAACTGCTCATTCCTCATACCCCAAGCACTTATCACAGGACTCATTTGTTAAACACATATTTGCAAATCCTGTGCCAGAAAACAAAACTTATTTGGCCTCTCTTGGCCCCTACCCCTAGAGTGACTAGAAACCTGCCCATTGTCCTCGCTGGCTCAGAGGCTTCAGCCAGGTCAGGACACCTGCTCTAGGCTAGCATTCATACAGATGCCTTGTGGGATTTACTGGGTGTCCACAGGTGACCATGGCCATCATGAGCTATTTCCCACTTTGGAAAAAGATTAAGCCCTGCCCTTGAGCCCATGCTGCCTAGGGGCCATGTGACATTTTTTGACCTGGGTAACGCAAAGTAAATAAACCCAAAATTGCTAAAGAAAACAAGGCCACTGAAACAGGCAGCATACTCAGTGCAATACTCAGGTCAATGCAATATTCAAGTCAATGCAAATTCAAGCCAATTCCAACAGTTTTTCACCCCACTAATTTTGCTATTACTGTTTTTTATGTTGTTTTTGAACTAAAATTCATGAGAAAGAGCCAAAGCCCAAGAAAGTAAAACAAGCTTGGGAGTCGTCTTACCAACATAAAGACATATCATAAACCTACTACGTTTAAGGCAGCGTTGCATGGGGGCAGGGTAGACAGTAGACTGTGGAACCAGTGAGAGAGCCCAAAATCAGCCTGCAAAGGCACCAGGACAAGTGGCTATCTATGTAGAAAACAGATACAATTAGGTTCCTCTCTCACTTCATCACAAATAAGATAAACCCCAGTGGATTAAATAAACAAATGTAAAAAGCAGAACTTTAAAATTTTTTGGAAGAAAATATAGTAAAATGTCAGGATAAGAAAAGATGTAATTTTAAAAGATATCAAAAAACAGGAAACACAAAAGAAAAAGACAATTGGACTTCTACTTTTGGAAAGATGAAGTAGACATATTTATTCCTATTCTTCCCACTAAATACAATAAAAAATCCCAAACAACAGGTATAAAATAAACATACAACAACTCTAAAAAGTGAAGAGGCAGACTGGTCAGGGACTGAACAGAAGTCAAAGAATGACACAGCAGTGAGTTCCTTTGATTTTCTTTTTTGCCTCATATATCCCAGGATTGGAGATGAAGAAGCTGGCAACCCAGAAATGCCAACAGACAAGACCAAAAAAAGAAGTCCCAACAAAAGTCTGCTCTCTCTAGCCAAAGTAGCAGGAAAAGAGAAGCCTAGCAAGACAGAAAACTTTAAGATAATAACAGCTCTACTTTAGCCAAATACCTCAGAAGAAAACTCACACCAGGCAAAGGCCAAATGGGGAACCTAGACTTCCACTCTCACAAGCTGTAATAACATGCTCCAAATATCCCCACTGGGAGGGACAGTGTCAGAGAGGGCCAAGTAGGGAGCTGGGACTTTCATCACTGGCCAGTTCCAATGTGCCATACCTCCTCCCCCAGCCCCACAGTCAGTGGAAACCACATGGGAATTTAGATTTCCATGCCAACCCAGAGGTAACAAGGTTCCTCTACCCCTCCCTGCTGGGATGGTGTCAGAGAAGGACTAGTGGAGAGAGAGTCAGAACTTTCACCACAGCCCAGTGGTAACAGTCATTTCCCCGCTGCCCTTGGTTGTCAATAAAGGTTAAGTGCAGAAACTGGATTTCTAACTCCATTTGGCAATAATGAGGCCAAACTACCATCAGCCTTCCCCTAGCTGAACAGTGTCAGAAAAAGCCATCTAAAACAGAATGCAGTTTCAAAAAAAAATACAAAAATGTCCAAATTTCAATAAAAAATTCCTCATCATAATGAGAAGCAGAAAGATATCAAATTAAATGAAAAAAAGACAATCAATAGATGACAACACCAAGATGACAGAAACAATAGAATTACCTAACAAAGACAGGTTGAAAGTAAAAGGATGGAAAAAGAATGTATCAAGCAAACATTAATTAAAGGAAGGCAAAGTGCCTTGGGGACGGCCAGGGTCCTGAGGCATGGATCCAGGGACTGGACCACCCACCCACAACCAGGCACACTGCCAGCACCTCAGGGCCCACCTGGGGACCTGAGATATGGAGCCAGGGACCTGAGATATGGAGCCGGGGACCAGCCCCCCCCCCCCCC
>NW_007726812.1:481503-511190 GCF_000696425.1 Galeopterus variegatus
CAACTAGGCACACCGCCAGTGCCTTGGGGCCCAGCCAGGGTCCTGAGGCATGGGTCCAGGGACAGGACCACCCCCCACAACCAGACACACTGCCAGTGCCAGGAAGCATGCCAAAAACATCACCTCCATGCGGGTGGCCCACCACAGCCACCACAATAACCATGGCTGTCGCAAAAGCAGCTAGACACCACAACCACCACACAGATGGTTCACCAGTCACTGGAGTGCACTGAAAGTACAAGGAAAGTAACCAGCAGAGACCAAAGAAAAGAAGATGTATCTCTCCACAAAGCCCATTCCAGACTGACAGAAGAAGCATCTGCTCTACAATAATACTGGGGGACCTAAACACACCTCTCAGCATTGGACAGATCATCCAGGCAACAAATCAACAGCATAACCATTACTCTTTCAGACCCATTCCAGACTGACAGAAGAAGCATCTGCTCTACAATAATACTGGGGGACCTAAACACAACTCTCAGCATTGGACAGATCATCCAGGCAACAAATCAACAGCATAACCATTACTCTTTCAGAAGGAGAGAAGAAATCTAGGATAATTAGAGCGGGGAGGGAGACGTGGATGGGGAGAGATTGGACAAGGGGAATAAAGAATAAGTACAATTTGTAACTATATATGCTAGTAATACTGATTTGATCAACATATGTCAATACTGAACCCCCAAAATATGTATAATCAATTATGATTCAATAAACTTTTTTTAATAAAAATAATTAATTAATTAATTTTAAAGAAATTAAAGGCAAGAGTAGCCATATCATTATCGGATAAAGTGGACTTCAGAGCAAAGAAAATTATCAGAGACAAAGACAGACTTTATATAATACTAAAAGGTTAAGTCCACCAAGAAGATATAGCAATCCTAAATATATATGCACCAAACAACAGAGCTGCAAAATATGTGAAGCAAGAACTGACAGAAGTGAAAGGAAAAATAAACAATTCCAAATTAAAGTTGGAAACTTCAACAGTACTGTCTCAACAATTCATAGAACAATTAGAAAGAAAATCAGCAAGAACTAAAAAGTACCATCAATCAACATGATCTAATCAACATTTACAGGGCACTCCACCCAGCAGAATGCACATTCTTTTCAATTGTCCACAAAACATATACTGAAATATCTAGAGCTATGAAACAAACCTTGACAAATTTAAAGGAATTGAAATAATTCTGTATATGTTCTCTGACCACAATGGAATCAAACTAAAAATCAGTAACAGAAAAATAATAGAAAAATCTCCAAACACTGGAAAACTACACAAATACTTCTAAATAATCCCTGGGTCAGAAAGGAAGTCTTAAGAGAAATAAAAAATTACAATGAAATGAAGGAAAATAAAAATACATTTGTGGAGCTGTATCAAAATTTGTGGAACATGGATAAATCTGTGCTTAGTGGAGAAATTCATAGAAAAAAGGAAATCTTGAACCAATCATCTGTGACGCCACCTCAAGAATCTCGAGAAAAAGAAGACCAAAGTAAACTAAAATCAAGCAGAAGTTAAGAAATAATAAAGAACAGAAATCAATGAAATTGAAAACAAAAATAGAGAAAAATCAGTAAAATTAAAAAAACAGGTTCCTTGAAAAGATTAATAAAATTACAAATCTCAAGTAAGACTGACAAAAAAATAAAGAGGAGACACAATTACCAACACTGACAATGAAATAGGAGAAATCACTGTAGATACTGCAGACATCAAAAGGAAAAACGACAAAAATGCTACACAAATTTGACAAATCAAAAGAAACCAATTCCTCATGAAAAACATAAATTACCACAACTCACCCAATATTATACAGATAATTTCTATTAAGGAAAATATTAGGGATATTGTACTTGTAATTTTAAAACTCCCACAAAAAGAAATCTACAGGTCTAGATGGCTTCATGGGTGAATTCTATCAAACATTAATGTAGTGGTGTTAGTGAAAAATTAATACCAATTCTACACATTCTCTTCCATAAAGCAGAAGAGGAGAGAACACTTCCCAATACATTTTATTAAGCTAGCATCACCCTGATATCAAAATCAGACAAAGACAGTACTGTAACAACAAAAAAGAAAACTACAGACTACAATATCTCTCATGAACACAGACACAAAAATTTTAACAAAACAAAATCAAATAGAATTCAGCAATATATCAAAATAATTATGTACCATGGCCAAGTGATACTCATTCCAGGGATGCAAGGATGGTTCAATATTTGAAAATTATCAGTGTAATCCACCGTATTAACAGGCTAAAAAACAAAAATCACAACTGACAAAATTCAACACCCATTCATGATAAAAACTCTCAGAAAAACAGGAACAGAGAAGAACTTCCCCAACTTGATAAAGAACATCTACAAAAAAGCCACAGATAAAATTATACTTAATGGTGACAGATTGAATGCTTTCTCCTTAAGTTCAGAAACAAGGCAAGGATGTCCACTTTTACCACTCTCATTCGGCATAGTGCTAGAAATTCTAGGCAGTGCAGTAAGACAAGAAAAGGAAACAAAAGACATATAGATTGGAAAGAAAAATATAAAACTGCCCCTATTTGCAGGTGACATAATCATGTGTGTGGAAAATCTCAAAGTATCTAAAAGAAAACTCCTAGAATAAGTGAGTTCAGCAAGGTCACAGGACACAAAATAAACATTCAAAAAATCAAATGTACTTCTATACATGGAAATAAACATACTATGTTCATGGATTGGAAAACTCAACATAGTAAATATGTCAACTCTCCCTATATTGATGTGTAAGTTTGTAATAGGCTAAATAATAGCCAACCAAATATAACTAGCAGTCCCTAATCCTTGGAACCTGTATGTTATTTTATAAGGAGAAAGAGTCTATGAAGATGAGATTAAATTAAGAAACTTGACATGGGGATATTTTCTCGGTGAGTCCTAAATCCAATCACAATTGTCAGAGGGAGATTATACACAAAGAGAAGAAAGAGGAAATGTGAAAACTCAGGCAGAGACTGGAGTAACATGGCCGCAAGCCAAGGAATGTTGGCGGCCACCAGAAGCTAAGAAGAGGCAAAAAACAGATTCTCCCCCAGAGCCTACAGAGGGAGCTCAGTCCTTGCCAACACCTTGAATTTGGACTTATGGTCTCCAGAACTGTGAGAGAATAAATGTATGTTATTTTAAAACACTAAGGTTGCGATAACTTTTTTTTTTTTACAGCAGCCCTAGGAAACTAATACAAAATTTAATGCAAGTCATATCAAAATCCAAGATCTTTTTTGTAGATATAGACAAGATTCTAAAATTTGTACAGAAAGCAATGGAACTAGAATAGCTAAAACAATTTTGAAAAATAATAAAGAATTATTTTATCCAATATCAAGACTCTATATAGATACAGTAATAAGATTGTATTGGTGGAGAGACAGACACATAGGTCAATAGAACAGAACAGAGAATCTAGAAACAGACCTACACAAATATGCCCAGCTGATTTTTGGCAACGATGCAAAAGCACTTCAATGGGGGAAAAATTGCCTTCTCAACAAATGGTTCAACCCAGATGTCCTTCAATGGGTGAATGGATTAAACAAACTGTGGTACATCCCTACCATGGAATACTAATGAACAATAAAAAGGAATGAATTATTGACACACTCAACAACGTGAATGAATTTCCAAGGAATCATGCTAAGTGAAAAAAATGCCAATCCCAAAAGGTTACATGCTATATTATTTCATTTTTACAACATTCTTGAAATGACAAAATTACAGAAATAGAGAACAGATTAGTGGTTGCCAGGGGTGAAGGAAAGGGCCAGGGTATGAAGGAAGTAGGTGTAGCTATAAAAGGGCAACATAAGAGATTGTTGTGGTAATGGGAATGTTCTGTACATTGACTGTACCAATTTCAATATCTTGGTTGTGATAGCGCACTACAGTTTTACAATATATTACTATGCGAGAAACTGGTTAAGGGTACACAGGATCTCTCTATATTATTCTCACTGAACAACTACATGTGAATCTACAATTACCTTAATTTTTTAAAAAAATCTTTAAAAAAGGATATATTGGAATTAGAATTTTAAATTTCTATACAATAAAACACACCATAAAGAAAGTAAAAAAGGCCAACCACAGCCTGGGAGACAGCTTTTTCAATGTACGTGATGGCTAAAAGATCCCTATCAAAAAACATCAAGTGATTTAGACCATAAAAATGGGTTGAAGACAGGAAAAGACAACCAACAAGTAATTCACAGAAAAGAAAACCTGAATGGCAGTAAACATACAAAAAGATGCTCAATCTCACCAGTAATCAGGGAAGAGAAAATTAAATTAACACCAAAAACTTTTCCACACCAATCAGACGGGCCAAAACGTTCCAATGTGACAACATTGAGTGAAAGGAACTGCATAACTGCTGGTAGGAGTGTGGGCTAGTGCAACAGCCTGGAGCGGACTCACTGCCCAGCTGGACCCTTCCACTCCTAGGCACACAGCCAGAGGAATCTGCACACACACAGGGAGAGATGGCACAAGTATGTTCACTGCAACACTGGAAAGTTGGAAACAACCCCAATGTTCATGAACTGAAGAAAACATCAAGAGGCTTTCATGGAAAATCACAGAACTCTGTAGGATAATTAAAATGAACTATGAGCAACAATAAAAACACTATAAGCACCAAAATGGATAAATCCCAAAAAGACTGTTTAGCAAAAAGTGTCCATTGAAGAAAGACATAATACCTTTATGTAAAATGTTTAAATTACATATTGTTGGGCCGAGCCCGTGGCGCACTCGGGAGAGTGCGGCGCTGGGAGCGCAGCAGCGCTCCCGCCGCGGGTTCGGATCCTATATAGGGATGACCAGTGCGCTCACAGCACTCACTGGCTGAGCGCGGTGCGGGTGGTCTCAAAAAAGGACAAAAAAATAAATAAATAAATTACATATTGTTTATGGATTCATATGTAATAAGAAAATCATGCATGGCATCATAAACACCAAATTCAGGACTCGGGTCACTCTGGGAAGGGAGGGCAAGGGCAAAAAGGAGGGATGCATGAGGGTCTCCAATTTTGTAACTGTTTTTCTTTCTAAAATAGGAACATTAAGGTATGAGAAAACTGGGTGGCAGATAACTGTGTGTGTGTGTGATGCTAGTCTATGTTCTCTGCTGAGTGCTTGAAACATATAAAGGTGAACAACTTGGCCTGAATCCTGTGATCTCAAAATTTAAAAATCCTAAATAGCCAGCACCTCCTGCTCTGTTTCACCTCTTTGTGTCTTGTTCACCACCTTCTCGGGCTGGAAAGCCCTGTAAGCATGTATGTGTTTGGCAAATTCTGCATGGCAACTAAAAGCCAGATCTCAGCCCCTGGGGCTTCTGCCCTGCCCAACTCTGCCTTGCCCATCACCCTATTTCTGTCCACTTCTATCTCCTGGTGCCGGTGTCACTGAGGTTTATGTACACTCCCATCCCCAAGAGCAAAGTCTGCATGCACCCCTAGATCCTAAGATAGTGCTTTTGCCCCTCAAGGGCTCAGAAAAATACACTGAGCTGTTCTACAAAGGTATAAGAAAAGAAAGACATTTACCTGCCTCAGAAAGTTAAAGATGCTTTAAAATTTGGCACAATCCTATCGTCTCATCAATATGAGATAGGCAACAGGTAACATTGTCTCCCTTCCTGTTTCTCCTGCCTTGTTCCACACTCCAAGGCCACATGTAACCAGAAAGCTCTCACAGGACTTCAGACCCATTCCTCAGTAGGGACCTTTCCTCCCTACCATCAGTAGATGGCTGGGTCACTTTTGCCCACCACAGATTGGCCAGCAGCGTTAAGTGCCAAGAGGGACCAAATGACTGTGGACTTAGAAGGAAGGGCCCTATGAGCATCAGTTTCAATAACCAATTAAGGCCGGCCCGTGGCTCACTCGGTAGAGTGCGGTGCTGATAACACCACGGCCACGGGTTCGGATCCTATATAGGGATGGCCGGTTGGCTCACTGGCTGAGCGTGGTGTTGACAACCCCAAGCCAAGGGTTGAGATCCCCTTACCGGTCATCTTTAAAAAAAAAAAAAAGAACCAATTAACTCTCAGTGACCTCTACAGGGTCCGCTCACTCGGTAGAGTGCGGTGCTGATAACACCACGGCCACGGGTTCGGATCCTATATAGGGATGGCCGGTTGGCTCACTGGCTGAGCGTGGTGTTGACAACCCCAAGCCAAGGGTTGAGATCCCCTTACCGGTCATCTTTAAAAAAAAAAAAAAGAACCAATTAACTCTCAGTGACCTCTACAGGGTCCGCTCACTCGGTAGAGTGCGGTGCTGATAACACCACGGCCACGGGTTCGGATCCTATATAGGGATGGCCGGTTGGCTCACTGGCTGAGCGTGGTGTTGACAACACCAAGCCAAGGGTTGAGATCCCCTTACCGGTCATCTTTAAAAAAAAAAAAAAAAGAACCAATTAACTCTCAGTGACCTCTACAGGGTCCTCCATGAGGAAAGGGAAGGAAGAAAACTCCTTGACTTCTCAACATCCAGTGTGTATTCTGGTCAGGATCTTCTCCTCAGACCCCTATAAAATGCCCCAAGTTTAAGGTTTTTCTCCAACTCTTTTCCGTTATTTTTTTATAATTCCTAGTCTCTTGGGCTGGCTGATTAGCTCACTTGGGAGAGTGTGGTGCTGATTATACCAAGGTGAAGGGTTCAGATCCCCGTAACGGCCAGCTACCAGAAAACAATAATAATAGTTCCTAGTTTCTTAATTGTCTGTGTTCCTTCTGTACCATTCTTACAGCTTATTGTATCATTTTATTTTTTAGGTCTTTTGTTTTATACTATCTTAAATTATAACTTAAATAGTTTTCTTTACTGTTGCATAGTGTTTCTTTTAATGGCCTTTTCATTTCTTATTCATTTTAACTATTATTTAGTAAAGTGTTCCACTTGACCAACACCCCCACAAGACTGTAAGTTGTGGGAGGGCAGGGATACATCTGTTGCAATCACTAATGTCTACTCAGCACTCACATGGTGCCAGAGACACATGTAATCAATGAATGGGGAGAATACAGGACTTTTGGGGTTTTTTTCACTTCCTGTGTCTTTACTCTTTAGCTCAAATACTTTTCCACTTATTAGATACAGTTGATCTTTTACTTTTCTAATCTTAGTCTCAATTTTAAAATTCTCAGCGTATTTAAAAACAGCATCAGTTAAGAGACACACCCTGCCCTACCAGCAGCATAAACTCAGTCTGTTATCTGCGGACCCATGATGACATAGAGTGTCTGTTTCACAGGCATGACTAAGTGCTCTGCATTTAGCAGGCAGGAAATATTCAGGACACAACTCCAACTAATATGTGTTGGTCTTCCATGATCTGGGGAGAAAAGATCTTTATGCAACTTGGCAAAAAGCAGCCTTGTGTCTTTCTGATGTTGGCTTCCTATAAGCAAGGGTCACGTCTGCCTGTGCTAGGAACCTGCTAGGCTACATCCACACATATATATTAGGATGTCCCTCTGGAAAGTTGTTATTTTTTTACATATAGTCTTATACTCACATACTTGGTCATCCGGAGATGGAGGCACTGCAGAGATCCTCATTTTTCAGAGACCAAGGGCCCCAAAGAGAGGTTAAAACTCAACCACAGTCATAGAGTCTGGTGGCCAGAACATGGTGGGAGAAAAAGGTACTCAGGAACCAGAGAAAGACTCTGGCCAGAGCCACCTGGTCTTCCTGACACGGCCGCCCACTGTAACACTTCATATACACCCTCACATTATATCCTCTGGAACACCAGGAAGTGCTCAAGGCAGCCCAAGAATATGTCTCAGCTGAACTCATCATTGTCTGGCTGACAGGAGCTGCCACAGCTCTCCTGCTGAGAAATGAGTAGTGGGAATGGGGAACTCATTCCTCTGTGCCAGCACCCAGTACAGAGCCCACAACTGAGTCTGAGCTCTCAGTACTCTCCCAGATCCCAGTGAAATCCAACTCCATGAAAAGGGCCCTCCTAGAGCTTGGTAAAAGCCCCTGGCTCTCTGAACACGTGCTCAGTAGCCATGGCATACAAGGTGACAGACAGGCACAGCTGCCAGGCAGCAATTCCATCCCTCAGTCTCAGACATCTCACCCCAGGAAGCATAAAAATCTTACAAGTGTTAGAGCCTGCAAAGCCTGGACAAGGCACAGCCTGCTAGGATACTGCTGTCCTAGAGCAGCCATTTGAGCTGCCCTTTCCCTCTTCTCTGGGTAAAGCCTGCACTCCTGCCCCAAGAAATACCAGCATCTGGGAAGAGAGCCCCACAGCTCCCTAGATACCCATCCCACCCACCACTCCCTGGACCAAGCGCACATTCAGCACCTAACAGCACCACTGAGATAGTACTTCCACAGGAAATTGACTGGGAGTAGGGGAAGAAATCTGAGCAAGGGACTTCTACCAGGCTCCTGGGGAGCAAGTCCCCAATGATAAAAGGACAGTCTGGAATGAGAAACCCAGGGAGGCCCAGACCCTGAGACTTATTACAGGTAAGTACCTTCATCCAGAGGAACCAGAGCTAGCTGGGGTGGAGCCAGCAAGTCCTCCACATCTGCCAATGGCTAGACCAATGCTCCCTTCCTCCCAGCTGTGACATGGGGGGATGGGCGGAAGTAAAAAGTCAAGTTTTCAGTAATGCCTAAAAGGTGGTGTCCTTCATAGACCAAAATACACATAAGCTGCCCTGCAGGCAGGTACATTTAAAGTTTACCAGATCAGTCATCAGGGATACAACTAGGGAATCAAAAACATTGCACAGTAACTGGCAAGAACCCCAGGTATCCAAGGCAGAGTTCAGCAAGAGAGGATCCTTCTAGCCCTTCCTGTCATCAATGCCAATCCCTATGTAAATGCAACCAAAGCATGTCGCTTGGTGGGGGTTGAGGTGGAGATGCCCATGAGGCCCAAGACCCTTATGACTCCACTTCTGTCCAGGTAGTCTTACAACCCTGGGAAGTAGAAAAAGCTTCTCTGGAATCCCAGCCCCAAGAGAGAAGCAGCTCTGTCCACTTGGACTGCCTCCCCATAGCTAATGAGTGCTCCATGCACACAGGAGGCTCAGTTAATAAATGCTTTCCGCTCAATAAATGCAAGGAACAAACACAAATGTGGCACCAACTCAATACACAATAAACTTAATGTTTCCTCATACATACAAAAACTCACTATGAATAAAACTCTCAGGGCTGGCCAGTTAGCTCAGTTAGTTAGAGCACAACCTTATAACACCAAGGTCGCAGGTTCAGATCCCAGTACCAGCCAGCCATCCAAAAACAACAACAACAAAAAACCTTTCAGACATCTTAACCTAAAAACTCTGAAAGAACAACTCCCTACTAGTTTTCACTTCCCAAGAATGAAGGAAAAGTTGTGAGATCCAACCCATTATTAACCACACAAAATAAGGCAGAGGCAGTCCACCTCACCACCCTTCTCCCTTACAGCTATCTTACCTAAAAACAGTACTTAAGCTGTCAAATTGCTACCATTCACCATGGTAATTAGAACATTTAAGAAAATAGGATTTTCATTTTAAAATTAGACTGAACTAATGGAATTCCGTGTTCCTGTTTTAAATGGTTATGGAAAAAACAAAAAGCAGAAATCTTAACTAAAATAACCACTTTAGGTTCCATCTAGATTTTGTCCAGACACTCAGAACTTAATATTAAATATTAACTGTCAGTCTAACATTAATGTAATAGTTCTGGAGAGTTAACCAGGTTAAAACAGCTCTATTTGATGGCCAACAGGATGTACTCAACATAACGGAAAACAATGGTGTGAAGTTTATTTGGGTTCCAAATACCAAAAGACAGGCAGATTTCTCTGCTTCCAGTTAGAAACATGCCTTTTTCATTCCTTGGCATCAGATGAGAAAGGTCTTAAGCCAAGTCACTGTTAAAGATTCAAGGTATCACCCTAAAATCTCTTGGCTCAGGAGGCAGATAAGGTTTCCTTGACATGGGGCAAGTTCCTACCTCGTCTGCAGGCTATGTGGGAATATTGCCAACTGTTGTAGAGGCAGCCCCAGGAAGACACCATTAGGGAGCTGGAGGACCAACCAAAGGGGGACAGGGTCACATATACAGCAAGAAATTTAAAGGTAAAAATATATGGGAGAAAAAATTATCATTTCTAAGAAGAAAGCACTACATAATAGTCTCTCAAACAGAAATGCAACTTTGAACACTTCTCTCACATGAAAAATTCTTGCAAATTCTCACTTATCACAGATAAAAGCAGAGATCCACAAAGGACAATGGTTTCTGCTGATGGTGGTGTGATTTTTTCAACAAAGGCAGGAAGGAAGCAAAGGTTTGATACCTGCATATAAATTCATCAAGATGCAAACGCCTCCTAGAAAAAAGGGAAAAATACAAGGTTCAAGACCCAGGGCTGAACAGCCATTCTCAACTAGACCATGGTTTTTAGTCTGAGTAGATTTTTAACATCTTAGGTGATGGACCTCACTGAAAAACAGTTCCTCCTACACTCCACTGAACTCCATATGCTGCTGTTAAACATTACTCACTACTGAATGGTACACTTAAAATCTGTTAAGTTTACCATCGTAAATTTTACGTTGTGTTTTGTACAATTAAATTTTTTTTGAAAATGTTTTAGGTGATATATTTTATGTTGTGTCTATTTTGCCACAATAAATAAATAAATGTTTTAGAAAACATTGCTCAGAGTCACACTAATCAGACTTCAGAAAAAAATAAGAGGTTTTAAGAGCATATTTGCCCATGATGACAAGGTCCAATCTTTTAATTATCAATGCCTAGGTTGGGCACTGAGGATAGAAAAGGATAAACTGAGCCCAAAGACAAGAACCAAGCCTAACCATCCACTTGGCTACAGTAGCTAGAGTGGGAGATTGGGTGAAGGTGGGGGAGTAAGTACAAGAGGTGGGTGGCCAGCCTCAGCAGAATCCAAGTGGCAATGAATTACCACATCCTCACACCCATGCAGCATCCAAGCACCCAATTAAAGCAAACTCCAATTACCTTAAGACAGGCCAACAATTAACACTTCAGTGCTTATTTACCAATTACCTAACCTGACTACCTACCCTATGTTAAGTACGAGCCTTCATTTGCTACGCACGTAATCTCTCCAAATTTCACACGAAAATATACCATTAAGATTTACATACATAGGGCCGGCCCCGTGGCTCACTTGGGAGAGTGTGGCGCTGGTAGCACCTAGGCTGCGGGTTCGGATCCTATATCGGGATGGCCGGTGCGCTCACTGGCTGAGCGTGGTGCAGGCCACACTGTGCCGAGGGTTGCAATCCCTTACTGATCAAAAAAAAAAAAAAAAAAAAGATTTACATAGATTACTAAATCATGAAACAGAAGTGGTAATAAACTAAATACTTATACTGATACATTATAAACATGCATTTTCCAAGTAGATGCTTACTTGAAATTAAAGTTCCTTTCTGACTCCCCAAACTCCCCCTGGCTATCCTAACTCCCCAACTCAGTACAAAGGTACAGAATGGGTCTACACTGTAGGGGCAGGATGATCAATGTCTGTTGAGGTCAAGGCTGGACACAGAGGGCTGCCCTGAGAGGAAAGGAGGAAGAAGAGGCCTATTGCAGGAATCTCAGCAGCATTTACTCTGCTGCTCTCTTCCCCAACAGATGCCTGGCACCAAGGAAGTATTGAGCAGATGTCTGCACAGGACAGGGAAAGGGCTTCCACTAATTCCCCTAAATGATTACCAAGCATAAAGGCAATGATCATCTAATTTCATACTTTGAAGGTAAAAGCTAAGCTTTCTGATATTTTTTCCATTATACTACAAAATATTAAAAATAAGTGTCATAGCTCAAAACTAGTATGCTAATCTGGCTTCAATTAATTAAGTTTAGAAAAAGTATGCTAGTTGCTGGCCTTACTGATCTAATTGGCTAATCATACTTCAAAACAGAGGATTCAAATGAAATGTAAGGGTGGACCTAGCTACTACCCCCAGCTACCCCGCCCAAGGCCTCCTTGCTGCATGCAGCCCATGGCCCTGCCAGCAGCACTATAATATAGGGCTGGGACACAGAGCCCAATGCTTCAGGGGCCAAACAGGGGTGGCCCAGTCCCTTGTGAATGAGAGTTCTTACACATTCACTGTAAGGTGCCATTATACTGAGTGTTTATCTAGGAAAATACTTCAACCTTCAGTCCAGTGAATCTAAATCAAAAGTTCTATGGTCTTAAGAACAAATCTTCTCAAGAGTCAGGAATCTCCTCTTTGCATTTATCTCATGCAGGGATAAAGATGACTCTGTGAGGGATTTCATGGCAACACGGTCACCCTAACAGACTGGTGCTACACAGGGTCATAGGGACAGCCACTACACTTCCTGCTCAGAACTTTCTTGGTCAGTAAGTGGGAAAAGGATAGGAAATCAAATAAAATGAAGTTAGATGGAGCTGTGATTCTCTCTTCTCAGACTAAGCGGCCCTGTAGAACTTGACTGATAAAATGAGATTCAGCCTTTGTCCCTACACTTGCCTCGCCCCCT
This sequence comes from Galeopterus variegatus, assembly GCF_000696425.1. Lineage (NCBI taxonomy): Eukaryota > Metazoa > Chordata > Mammalia > Dermoptera > Cynocephalidae > Galeopterus > Galeopterus variegatus. The sequence continues at coordinate 494,103 of NW_007726812.1, forward strand.
AGTTATCCCTCGATAACATTTCTGTATAGGAGAGTGGAAGATGTAGAGATAAAACAGGGCAGTGACCAAGAGGGACTGGGGAGAATGCCCTCCACAGCCCCACCAAGTTGTTCATCCTAAAGTATCAAGACATGCTGGGCTTGAGACATTTCTTATCTGGTTAAGAAAACAGCCACAAAAACAGCAGTTCTCACTTTCAACTTCTGTAGGATCCCTTCTGGATCTCACTGACTGCTAACCTAGTAGGTATCCCACTCCACCAACCTGCCTCAGAACTGGAGGGGGAACAAACAGGGAGCCACAGACTCCTCAGAGATGCTTCTCATCCTGAGGGAGGGAGCAGCCCTCCAATCCTTTGCCTGCATTAGATCATTACCTGCTACATTCAGCAAATGCCCAGAGGAAAACCCACAACTCCCTGGCACAAGGAACTAAAAACAGACTACATTCACCAGTTACCAGTAGAACTTGACTAGAAAGCTGAAGTTTAAAAACATTTTTTTTAAATAAAGCTCTCTTCATAAACTCACAATTCATAAAAACACCTCAAAAACTCACTCTAGCTCTCTACATGCAAAAGGGCTGAGAAGCAGGAAGTTATATGGCACACTTATACCAGAGATTCCACCTGTCACACCCCAAGGACTCATACTGCTGCAACCTCACGCAGCAGCTTCCACAAGGGTCCACCCTATAAAGTAAAACCGCAGCTAATCCAAAGAAGGCTAATTTAAAGTTTGCAAATTTATCTCGAGCATATTTTTCTTTTACAAACTAATTACTAAGTACTGAATTTGACACTGACCATACGGCCAAGGAAGTGATGAAGCCACAATCTCCACAGGCATCTAAGATTCAGTGAGCACCTCGAACAGGAATTGTGAGCACCTATACTGGTTACTTCCCTGTGGCTCATGTCCTGGCTCAATGACTCCACAGCCCCAAGGACAGTGCCTAGGCACCAAGGCCTACAAATGGTTAGTGCATGGCACTTTTTATAGGCCTGGACACACTTATTAAATGGTTAGAGCATGGCACTTATGGGCCTTATTATTCTTTAAAGCAGGCTTTAAAGAAATCATTTCCAAAACATTCTGAAGGCAAGTGAACATGTTCTAACTTCATCTACCCCTCAACTGGAAAGCAGTGGTCCCTGCCCAACGGAACCTCAGGTATGACTGTCCTATGGGTGCTGGGTGTAGAAGAGGCAAGAGGTCCTACAGCTCCAGAGACCAGAGTAACAGTAGATGTGAGTGCAGTGCAGCAACAGCAATTTTTTTGTCCAAAGGATTTGTTTTTATTATTTTATATATCTAAGTCTGTCCTCAGAACCTTGTTTTCCAGGCCATTACAGAATGAAATAACCCTAGCTACAACAATAATCAACAGCGTGAACAGAGAAAACTTGGGCAAATGGCAAATTAAATTAAAATACTACATGTTTGTTTCACTCCTTGGAAGACACTGGATAAATATCACAGAAACATCTACTGTTTGCTCCTACAATAATTACTTTTCTTCTTGTCTAACAAAGAAACACAATAGGAACTGTATTTCCTTGATGATTTTTATTCAATAGATTTTGACTACCTTCTCAATCAGACAATATCCTACATGGATACTGTCTGAAATATCAGACGATAAATGTCTGATATTGAGTAGGTAGTCAAAATCCACTCTATTATTGTTTCAATCTTTTCACAAACGAGTAACACTATAAAATGAAAATGCTTGCTCGTATTTAGAGGATTGATGTCTCAAGATAAATTACATGAACTTTTCCTGTTTCTAAATAAAAACGTTCCCCACTAGACTGGGTAGAAGTTTCCATGAGGGCTGGAACAGGGTCTAATTCACCTGGGTCCTGGGATAAGGACTAGTTCAGTGGGGGCTGGATGGCAGTGTCTGGCAAGGATGGAGGCAAGTGCAGGTCAACACCAATCAGGGAAAGCCTAGACCTCTGAGTGGGACTTGTGAACAGAGAAAACTTGGGCAAATGGCAAATTAAATTAAAATACTACATGTTTGTTTCACTCCTTGGAAGACAATGAACTTGGGCAAATGGCAAATTAAATTAAAATACTACATGTTTGTTTCACTCCTTGGAAGACACTGGATAAATATCACAGAAACATCTACTGTTTGCTCCTACAATAATTACTTTTCTTCTTGTCTAACAAAGAAACACAATAGGAACTGTATTTCCTTGATGATTTTTATTCAATAGATTTTGACTACCTTCTCAATCAGACAATATCCTACATGGATACTGTCTGAAATATCAGACGATAAATGTCTGATATTGAGTAGGTAGTCAAAATCCACTCTATTATTGTTTCAATCTTTTCACAAACGAGTAACACTATAAAATGAAAATGCTTGCTCGTATTTAGAGGATTGATGTCTCAAGATAAATTACATAAACTTTTCCTGTTTCTAAATAAAAACGTTCCCCACTAGACTGGGTGGAAGTTTCCATGAGGGCTGGAACAGGGTCTAATTCACCTGGGTCCTGGGATAAGGACTAGTTCAGTGGGGGCTGGATGGCAGTGTCTGGCCAGGATGGAGGCAAGTGCAGGTCAACACCAATCAGGGAAAGCCTAGACCTCTGAGTGGGACTTCCACTTCCTGGACCAGTCTGACCATCCAAGAGCTCTGGAAAAGGAAAGGAGGGAAGAGTCCAGGCAGACACCTGCTTTCCCTCAGCCTTCCCTGGGAGATGGGCACACTGTCACCACCCAATAATGTGGGCCAAGACCCAGCCTCCCGACCAAGTTCAAAAAAGGGTCAAAAACCTGAGAAAGCGAGTAATGTCTCCTTTCCACCTCTCCCCACCTCCTGGGCCCCTCCTGTCTCACCTGTCATGTCTCCACTCCCACCACCATTAGCTTTGCCCAAGGTTCCTGGCTCATGGCTAATTTCTGGTCACTCTGCTCTGGGCTTCACTCCTCCCAAGCCAGGGATACTGCATCACTGCCCAGCTCAGAGGTGTCTACTGAGCCCCTGGGTTCTCTACTTAGCTCCAGGACTGGGTTTCAAATCCTCCTCTCCTGAAAGACCACCCTTCCTTCACTCCAGGAGCAACTCTCCTTCTATCCAAGCATGCCCAATCCCTGCAACTCACTTACCAACGAGTACACTCTACAGCACAGTCTCCTGAACACAGAGCCATAGGTGTTCCTACAGCGCTATTATGTTCCACTGAACCAGGAGTGCTTACTCCCACAACATCCATCCCAGTACTTCAATAGAACAGGTGCTCAATAAATATTTGGTTGGTGAATTAATACAAATGATCTTTTTCCTCAAATGTGGCTCCATACTGAAATGTATTCCTTCCCTTTGCTTTACCACTTCAAAAAAACACTAGGGGGGCCGGCCCGGTGGCGCACTGCTACAGTGCGCCGCTTAGGAGCACGGCGGCACTCCCGCCGAGGGTTCGGATCCCACATACAGACCAGTTCCCGCTCACTGGCTGAGCGAGGCGCGGGAGCGGCACCGAGGGTTGCGATCCCGTTGCCGGTCCCCGGTCCGGTATGGGGGTGACACTGAGGGTTGCGATCCGTTGCTGGACACGGAAAAAGACAAAAGACGAAAAAAAAAAAAAATACTAGGTACTTCCATTGTCAGGCAGGAGAGCTCATCTGAGGAAGAGAGTCACCAAGGAAGTGAGCTTTAGGTGACGTTGGGTGGCCAGTGCATCAGAAAGAAATGTCTTCTGCTTCACTCTTCCTGAGAACTCCCACCTAACAGGAAGGTTTACCAGCACCTTCTGAACGTCCAGTTCTGTCTCTATGAGACTAGCTAAGTTTCTTACTTAAACTGAGGGCACAAGCTCTGCTAAGCTCTGGAGCAGTGGCTCTAGACCCTGGTTATACATTAGAATCACCTAGACAAGGGTCTTAAAAAGCTGATGCCTGTTTCCCATCCCAAAGATTGTGGTCATTGACAGGAGCACAGATTCCAACCAGTTGTAAACCTTGCTCTAGAGACACAACAGCTCTGAAACAGAACGAGAGGTGGATAATGTGGCTGGGGGCCCAGACCACATGCACAGCAGGTACTGAAGGAATTAAAAACTGGTGCATCTGAGGAAAAGGGCTCAAAAATGCAGAGACCTGCCTGCAATCCAACACATCTGAACAATCCTCACCAGGGTAAGGACTCCTGTGTTGAAATAGCCACAATTCTAGATCCTACAGAAAGTTTCTCCCAGATATCCTGCCCCCCTCACAAAATACATCTCCCAGCAAAGGCAACAGACAAGTGCTGCTCAGAGGCAGCATTAGCAACACATGGAATACCCATAAGAGGTATTGGAGTTTTCTCCCTTCTGCTTCCCTAGCCCCAGCCCTCCTCAGCTGCAGCAGTCCCTGGCTCCACCCCGATCCTGTGGTGTGAGCTCAAGCACCTGATGCTGGCCTCCAGCTGCTGCCTAAGTCAGTTTTCTCATCAGTGAAATGGTGACCTTGCTGTCACAAACCTCACAGGGCCACTAACAGGATGAACTGGGGGTAACACATTAGCCACTCATCCTGGAGACTGCAGAGACTAAGCAGCACTCCATAGTTGCCTCTTTCAATGTCTATTGCTAACCCTGCACTCAACAGCCATAACAAAGACTATCTGATAATGTTCTGGATGCTGCAGTGCTATAAGGCTGGAATGTGACCCAGATAATCACAGTGAACCTGCTGAATAGCTAATATCTTCTTTAAAACATGAAGAAACTGAGATCCACACCAAGTAAGAGGCAGAGCCAGGACTTGAAGCCCAGTTCGCAAGATTAACTTGCCCAAGCCACAACTGCCATCACATGGGTCCAAGCAGCTCATGACTGCTGCCCATGGATCAAGTCCAACAACTTGCTGGGCTTAAGAACCTATCCAATTAGACACGGGCAGACACTGGATCACCTGTTCAACTCCATGTGCACCCAGAGCTTCCAGAGCACCCTGGACTTCCCAATGACACCTGCGCCACTGGGTCCTCCTCCTCATGCTGCCCATCTCCCTCCTCTGGTCCAAGCCTACAGCCACCTCCACCTTGAAGCCCCTAGACTCAACATACCTCTGACATTCCCAACTTAGACAGCAACAATCACATTGCTCCCTTCACATTCAGGGTATGGGGGACTCCTCTTATTTGTATCACACTCACTGGCTGGCACACACACACACAAAAAGTACTCAAACATTTGTTAAGTTTTTTTCTAACTCCCTCCTAACCTCCAGGTCTCAGCCCTCTAAATGCTGCTTCCTCAAGAAACCTACCCAACTGGGCCCTCATTACCTAACACCTTTGCTTCTTCATTAAATTCTCAGAATAATGATGGAGGCGCCAGATTTGATTTGCTCACATAGTCTAATGATGGCACAGGGAGGACACAGGCCAGACACACGTTGTAGCACTGGTATCCATCTGCCAAAGACCACCTTAAACACCAAGGACACACCAGCTCCACAGTCTCAAGGGATGCTGCACCACTACCTCAAAGCCCTCACAACAGCACAAATAGCACTGCCTCATGGAACTGGGCTTCAGGCAGCAATGCAGTCCTGAGCAGGGATCCCTGTCATCAACACTGAGGCATTATCTTCCTCTTTAGAAATCAACTCAGTAGTTCCAACAATTTCCCACCAATGAAGGAAACAGAAATTCTGGGTTGGCCCCGTGGCTCACTCAGGTGAGTGCGGTGCTGTTAGCGCCGAGGCCGCGGGTTCGGATCTTACATAGGGATGGCCAGTGCGCTAACTGGCTGAGCGTGGTGTGGATGACACCAAGCCAAGGGTTGCGATCCCCTTACCGGTCAAAAAAAAAAAAGGAGAAAGAAATTCTGAGGCAGGTAGGGCCTGCTTTTGTTTCTAAAGTCCATCTTATTCTGCTAATATCATGTGTTTGCTTTTCCACTGACATGAGAAAGTGATATCAATCTGGTCAAAGTACCTAACACAGAGGGAGGAGGCATGTCTGGACTGAGAGCCCTCAAACTTTGCATTCAGCCATATCACAAAGGCTGCAACTTTCTGGGAGAATAACTGCCACAAACCTGCTGATAGCTGTTTTCTGCTACTTACTACCAAAACAGAAAATCCCTGACCAAAGCCTGCCTCAAAGAACTGTTACAACCAATCTCTTATGGACAAATATGTTCAACATATGCTAGAACCAATCACAACTTTTGTAATCGCCCTCTCCTTTTCATAGTTGTTTCCCTTTAAATACTACTGACTTCTCTTTTGTCCTCTGGAGCACATATTTAAGACCTCGTGAATCTGTATCTCCCCGGCTGCAGTCCTAACAAGTTCTCAAATAAACTTTCTTTGTTTAATTCTCAACAAGGTGGTCGTTTTACTTTAGTTGACACCATTTAAAACAAAAATCAAGAACCGGACACTCACGACACTCCTTTATTCAACTAAAACATGATTTAAGTAACTGAATACAAAATTAGATTTATTCTAAGAGATTTTCAGTAAATAAAAACATGTACTATGCACCCATATCTAGGTTTCTAAATGCCAATCCAACTAAAAGGAACCAATGCTTCTTGTGGAAAGGTTGAAGTCACGCTGGAGCAAGGAGCTGGAAATCTTGTTGGACCAGAAAGTCAGGAAGTTTTCAAGCAATAAGGACACAGGGGCCAGCCTAAAGGGACTCCCACCAACAAAACCTGGAACAACCTGGGCATCAAAATGAATGACAGGAATGTATTATGTCACACTGAATAAGTTACAATATGAACTAATATAAATAAACCAATGGATAAATAAAGGTGGGAGATGAGATAGCTCTTCCTTAGAGTAAGATACAGCTAATACAGAAAAAGGAATGATGGACTTAGAAACATCACTGGATGCTGAAAGTAGAGGGTCAAAGTTTCATAAGGAACAGGATATTTAGAGTCTCAAGTCCTCCTCACCCCTATAAACCACTTATTAATTACAAAAGGAAAAATGGCAACTTTACTGTAGAGAAAACTACCAGGCAACTCCTTAATCAGAGCTGATCACCAGGACCAACCAGCACCTTATGCCTACTCATACGGAGCTATCAAAGATGTTATTGGGACAACTGAGGAAATCTGAATTAGATAATAGTATTATACTGATGTTAAGTTTCCTGATTTTGATAGCTTTACTGTGGTTCTAGGAGACAATGTTCTCATTCTTAGGAAATACACAGTTAAGTATTTAGGAGTAAAGGGGTATGATGTCTTTCCCAATTACTCACAGATAGTTAAAGGAAAAAGTACAGATAGAAGAGAAGGACAAAGCAAACAAGGCAAAATGTAAACAAATGGTGACTCTAGGGAAAGATCATTTGGGAGTTCCTTGAATTATTCTTCCGATTCTTCCGTAAATTTGAGGTTATATTAAAATTTTTAAAAGTTACAAAGATATATGCCACATGAAATGGAAAAAAAAAAAAAAGTGGTAAGAGGAAGGAACATGGGGCATAGTCCAACTTCCTTCTCAGGACCTCCCTGGCAAAGCAGGGCTATTTATCAACAGTTGTGAAGCAAAGTCAGCAGTGAGTTCTGTAAACTGTGACAGCCTATATAACCCTTATCCCACCATTTACCTCACACCCAAGAGCTTTGTCCACTAGGGTTCAGATTCCAGGCACTAAACCCCCAGAGGGCATGATTCAAAACACATATCCCAACAGGTCCCCAAGCCCTCCAAGTTTATGAAAGGTAAGTAAGGATATTTTAAACACATTTTTTTCCAGAAACACTCCAAACACAAAATATACAAAAAAGGATTTTATTTGTTTTAAAACTGACTTGGGTTATAACAGAAGAAAATGTCACACTGGGGTCTGAAATTACTACATTGAGCTATGTTTGCTTAAGATTAAAAATAGTTTCATCTTCCCTTCCCAGGAGCCTTCCCTCTTAGAGGAAAAAAATCCCAGACCAGACAGATCATCACTAAGTTCAGAGGGCCCAGAGCTAAAGGCAAGAGCTGGGCAGGCTGCATTCAGTGTTTCCCAGTATCAAATTCTCTTTTTTTCGATTCCCAGTCAGCCTCAAAAGGATGCCATATGCTGTCTGGTCCTCCCCTTTTGACTTAATGCAATAAAAGTAATTCACTCAGAGGTAAAATGAATTCCAACAATACACTAGCAGACTCGTGAAAAGTAGGTCTCCTTCCCAGTCCCTCAGGTGAGCAGGTTGGGTTTCTTCAGTAGCTCTCCACAAATGATACATTTAATGGTTAACTCTAAACACATATACAGGTACATTTCTTTTTATTTCATTCTTAAAGCTCGAATGGAATCACATACTTCATAACTGATCCTTTTTAAAAATTTACTAGAACTGGGAGACCTCAGCCTTGATGGGTAGACCCACCTCCTCACTCACCCCTGCTTTGTGCAGCACATTTAAGTGTCTAAGTACCCCCCATGTTTTCTTCTAAGGGTGTTCTCTCACACTCATCCTTGCATACTTCTGGGTACAAAGGTGAAGACAGATGTGGAATTGCTGGATAAAAGGGTATGTACATTAAGTTAATAAATATCAGCAAAATGTCTTTCAATATACACTCACACCTAAAGATATGAATGACTTTTCTCTTACTTTCACTAAGTTACCATCAAATTCATTAATAACATGAGATGGAAGGAAGGTGGGGCAGTTTGAAACAGCATGAGATAGCAGTTTGCCCTTCTCATATTGCTTGATTAATGGGTATGGTGGTCAGCAGGTTTCATAATTCAAGCAAGGAGTAATGGTACTTAATAGTTAGCCAGCATGAGAACACAGAACTGTTAGATGGTGAACAAGACCAATGCCATTTTGTGCCCCACATGTCATGCTGACTCGTGCTTAACCTAATTCCCTTGTTTCATCAACCAGTTACACCTTAATCTTAAGGCAAATATAAAGGGAACTTAGGTTTCAGGGAGTAAATGATTTGTTACAGCAGGTGGCATCAGTGGCCTGAGCACTAACATCACAAGACCCCCTACCTCGTGAATCCCAAAGATACCTGGTGAATAATGTCATCAACTTATTTTTCTTAAGATATTTTCTTGAAGTTGTTTCTAGTAACAAGTACTTTGCAATATAAACATTGTCTAACATCAGATTCAGAGCTCTCATCTTCTGATGTCTAACACTTAATAAGTATCTTTGTATATCTCTAAATGGACCTGCCCACCTCCTTCTTCAGTCTCCAAATATCTTCTCAATTTGGAGAGCATTATGCTTTAATCCCCTCTTGCACAGGGAAGGTGAGAATCTAGAAGACTAATGAATCAAAACATGGCGCTGCACTCGGTAGAGTGCGGCGCTTGAGAGTGTGGCGGCACTCCCGCCGAGGGTTCGGATCCCATATAGAAACCGGTCCGCTCACTGGTTGAGCGCGGTGCGGGCGCGACACCGAGGGTTGTGATCCCGTTACCGGTCACGAAAAAAGACAGAAAGGAAAAACAAACAAACATGGTGCTGTTTTTCTAGTCAAACTTGACTACCTCAGAGGAAAATTGCTATCAAGAATTTATGGGCTAATTACTCCAAATAATAAGGTATCTGTGGTGCTCTTTGCTCCTGTTGTTGTTTCTATGTGTGGTCTCCTCCAAGCCAGGCCTCTGAACCAAAGCACGTCCTGGGCCAACCCCACAAAAACTCCAGGCTCAGGGCAGAAGGAACACAGATACAAGTGCTGAGCACAAGAAGGACAAGATAAGGAAGCTAGAGAGAGAGTATTTGGGGGCTTCCAAGTCTAATCTTCATATTGCAGTTTCACTGTTCTGAAAAAACTAACTTTTTCCAAATCATATTTCCAAATCTAAGTTTGTTGCCTGTTGTCCTCCAAATAAGAGGCAGGGTCTGGGAAGAATGCTGGAGCCCAGCTGTCCTGGATGTCACATCCTCCAGGCTCTTGGGGCACTGGGGGAAAACTGTCTGTCCCAGGCCAGTGCAGCCATGTGGGACAGTCTTGTGACTACACACAAAAGAGCCCACCAGTCCACTTCTCATCTTTCAGGTCAGCCTAACTTGTGCACGTGAATAATTAACACAACAGAAACTAGTGCCCACAACAGTGACTGACATTCCCAAGTCCTAAGATTACCCTCCCAATTCTGTACCATATCAGTTCCTGGTTTAAAGACTGCCCGAAAAAAACCAGGTGACCTAGGCAGCTTCACGAAGACGAAGCGTAAAAGGAGCTGGGAGCCACAATCTACTGTGAGAACCACAATATGAACCACCAGAGAAGAACACCAGGACCAGAGAGAAGAAGCATGAAGCCCTTCGGCACATGCTATGGTTACATTATCTTTCAGAGATACACACTAAAATATTTATGGATAAAATGACAGGATTTCTGAGATATGCTTCAAAATAATGAGGGGCACCCGTACTGGCCAGCCATCAAAAGTAAAAAATAAAATAACGTGGGGCAGGGAAGTGGTTGGGAGTGTAAATGGGGTAAGATTGGCCACTGGTAGGTGGTTGTTGGGGCTGGTGATAGGTAATGGGAATTCACTGCCCTAGTCTGTATTTGAGTGCATTTGAAATTCTTCACAATAAAAAGTTCAAAACAGAAGACAACAGGCATATAAACAAAATTCCCAATAATTAAAATGTCAATATATACAACTAAATCTTAAATATGGTCAAGAACAATCATATCAGCAATATTAATGATGTTCAACATCATGAAAACAACCTAAACGCCCACCAACAGGAAAAGCAACAAATTGTGCCATATTCATACACAGAATACTACACAGTGAGAAAAGAGAAAAAACTGCTGTACAGAACACAGATAAATTTCATAGGCCTAATGTTCAGCAAGAGAAGACAGACACATGTGAACACATACATATTCTACAATTCCACTTATATGAAGGTAAAGAGCAGCAAAACTAAGCTACAAGGAGAAAGGTAAGAAGAGTGGTTATCGCTGGGGGTATGCTGATTGGAGAAAGGCACAATGGAACCTTATGAAAATACTCTGTGTCTTCATCTGAGTGGTATATACCTACATAAAAAATGTATCAAGATTCAGTGCTGCTTCTTGTTGATAAAAATTTTATCAAGCTGTACATTTATGATTTATGCATTTCACTACATGTAAATTATGCTTCAATTTTAAAAAATAGTGAATTCAATAAAATCAAACTACTAGGTTACCAGGAGATTCGGTGAAACATCCTTATTTACATAAGAGGAGATTTTCAAAGCCTGAAAAATGAGAAAATTCATAGGGATAATTTTGTTTGGGGCCTACTATCTGCCTGGCACTCACTGTCAACTAAGGTGAAGAGAAGGACTCCTGGGCCGAGCCCGTGGCGCACTTGGGAGAGTGCGGCACTGGGAGTGCAGCAGCGCTCCCACCGCGGGTTCGGATCCTATAGGGATGACCAGTGCGCTCACAGCACTCACTGGCTGAGCGCGGTGCGGCAAGCCTCAAAAAGGACCAAAAAAAAAAGGACTCCCTCTGAGGGTCTTTGCTGCTAACTGATCACAAACACCAGAGTACCCCATACCAGAAAACATGGCTTTAATGCCTGTTTCACCACCTCAACAACTAGCCATGGTTGGGGTCATTTTTCTTCTTCCTCTTTTTTTTTTTTTTTTTTAGCAACAAAGGCTGTGCTTGGAGAGTTGTGGTCTTGACCTCAACAAATTCTGGTGATTCTGGTAGTGGTATAAGCCTCTCATATAGAAGATTCAGCCCTCCCTTCACCACCCAGAATGCTGCTGGCAGCCTTGCACCCACTCTTACAGGCTAATTACTCCAAATAATAAGGTATCTGTGGTGCTCTTTGCTCCTACACAGTGCCTAGCAGCCTCTCCAGCCCTTCCTCCAACACAGCCCACGTCTCCCTGACTCTGGAATTCCTTACATTTTCCTCCCTAAAGGACAACCCTCAGAAAACTCAGACAGGGAACAAGAAAACAAAACCTGGTCTACCACGATAGGGCTGAGCAACCTTGGTGAACATACAAGATGCAAAAATCTGAGTTTACTTGGCTTCAAAATTATTTAAGTATAAAACAGATTTAATGTTAAAGGTGTGAAATAACAGCAAAACAAACAAAAGCAACACAGGCACATGTTAAGTACCACAGGCACATGTTAAGTTCCTAGCACTAAGGAAAGGCCTGATAAATCCTGGTACATCATGTGGCACTTTCCCTCAGAGGCAAATCCTACCTCAAGGGCAATGGGCTTGGGCAAGGGTTTCAGAGTTCTTATAAAAAAGATAAAGGCCAGACATGAACACAGCCCTTTGCCTCCGGATCCTTACAATAACAGCCAATCAGGCAGATTAGGCAGTGACTTTGTCTCTGGGGTGAGCACTGAGTCACTCTCACAGCACACACAGGCTTGGACTACCCATCAAATTTCAGGATAAGCTGGGGTGGGCCTGCACACAAAAAAGCCGGGACAGCTGACAAGTTCCTGGGCATGGAGCCTGAGCCCACCTTACACCAAAGCAACATTCTACCCCTCCACATGCCCACATCTTCAGCCATCTGCCAGCATGTCAGCAGCACCAGCAGTTGGCACACGTCCTATAAGGCAAGTCTCTGTACCCAGAGCCTGAGACCAGGTGAGGCCATGACCACAGCCCACAGAGAGTTCCAGTATTCACCCAACCCACCTAACCTGATGGCACAGATATAAGAAAAGACTGATTCTGACTGATCTCATTTCTCCACTTCCTTACAGCTGGGCTATGCCCTATATGGAGAAGCAGGAAAATCCTCAAAAAGAGCTTTCAAACACAGCAAAAGTTTGTAAAACAGAAAAATTATAGGACAGAATTTGAGGCAACCATTTAAATCACCAGGACCAACGTAATTTTACAGATAGGGAAACCTAGGCTTCCACAGTCTCCCAGACTGTGAGCAACCACACAGTATGAGAAAAGACTCACACCCTCTCCTAAAGCTGAACAACTTTTTGCGAATCAGAAACCTATACAAACAAAGGGGGAAAGAAAGAGAGGAAAGCTGAAGAGAGGGTACAAGATAGGGGAAAGATAATGAAAGACAAAGAAGTTGAAAATTAGGGGAAAGGGGCAATGTGAAGGAAGTGGAAGGACCTAAGAGGAGGAAAGTGCTGTGAACCTATCCTGGTGAATCAGGCCAGAGGAGACCAGAGGAGACATCCAGTCTCCTCTTGTAAAACCTGCCACACCCTTGCTGGGAAGACTGGTTTGACAAGGACTTCTAGCCAGTCTCTTCTCAGGTCCCACAGTCCTCCTACAGGAATAGTGCTCTGAGTACCTACAATGAACAAAGTGTGGGACAACAAAAGGAAACCAGCACTCCAAAGGAAAGACCCAAACCACCCCCCTGCTTTGCCAAAGGGACCAAACCAGAGGCTGATGAAGCCTTTGGATCCAGCTGCCAATTTACAGGAAATACAGAGAACAGCAACCCTGAGACACAATCTGCTAAATCTGGACTGTCGGAAATTCTACAAACCCAGGTTCTTCAGCAGGTAATTTTAAAGAAAAGGGATAGAAGGGAAAACTGAAGATTAAAGAGACTTAAAAGGTATACCAAATTCAAAACAGGGACAAAATTAAACTACATTATCCAAGAATGCACACTCAGGAGGTAAAACTATAAGGAAACAAAGGCCAATCATCTCTGCAAGGTCCTCTCCCTGATCTCTCATACCACCCTCTGAGATGGGCCTAGCTCCCCAACCCACCTTATGATATAGAAATCGGAGGCATACAGAGACTTGCCTGTGCTCACTTACCAGAGGCAGGACTCTGAGGGTTTCCAAATCACACTATCTTCTGAAAAATACAAACTGAGGAGAAATAATCACTTCTCCTCCTCCTTCTGACTGGTCAAGGCAGGAGTATCTTCTCATCCATCGCCTATCACAGAGGGCCTATCACAGAGCCCAGGACATGACAGTGACTCAAAAACCGCCTGCTGACTATATGAGGTAGTGGATATGTAATCAGCTTGACTGTGGTAATCACTTCACAGTCTATATCAAATTATCATTTTATATATCTTAAATACATACTATTTTTATTTTCAATTATGCCTCAACAAAGCTGAGGGGAAAAAAAAAAACTACTCACTAAATGAACAAATGAATAACTGAAAGCCATCATGGACAGGACCTGCCCACTGGGTATCAGCTGACAGTCCTCTCCATTGTCTATAGGTTAGCCTGTCTTGTAAAGCTACTTAGTAGTCAGTATTTAATCTTAAACTCTTCTTAGATCAAATTTCCCTTTTTTCTTTAACCTTTTCCAATAATAAACATAGGTTCATTAAGTGAGGTAATATGTGTAAAGTACTTAGAAAAGTACCCGACACGGAATAAGCACTTTAAAATGTATATACAAGATACCAAAAAAAAAAAGTATATACAAGATACTATAAATAATCTTTTTTTTTTTTTTCCTTTTTGTCTTTTTCCGTGTCCGGCAACGGATCACAACCCTCAGTGTCACCCCCGTACCGGACCGGGACCGGCAACGGGATCGCAACCCTCGGCGTCGCCCCCGCGCCTCGCTCAGCCAGTGAGCGGGAACCGGTCTGTATGTGGGATCCGAACCCTCAGCGGGAGCGCCGCCGCACTTCCCAAGCGGCGCACTATAGCAGTGCGCCACTGGGCCGGCCCCACTATAAATAATCTTAATACAGACACCCATAATTTCTTATGGGTATGACATTTCTGTGCTTAGACATACACAGAACACATTTGCATACTACCTACACGGGTGAACTAGCTAAGGAACATGAATATCACTATGTGCACCACTGAGTATCTTGCTTTCTCCACCCCAGATCCAAATCTGAAATAAAATTGCCAACGTCAATAATCCCCCAACAATAACAAAGAGTCTGGGATTTCAGTGCCTTCCACAGAAATGGACTTACTTCCACACAAGGGTTTCTTCTCTTTCTACTGAGATCCTAATCAGGTTCTGTACAGTGGCCTTGTCTCCACCACCTGTTCTGCATTGCCCCAGAACTACTCCAGGGCCGGGAGCAGCCCTGTGTGATGTTTCCCCATCTGGTTCCCCTCTACCTTATCAGAGGATATAGAGTAAGCATTTAGAGCTTTATTTTCAGCTCACCTCTTGTGGTATATGCCATTTTCTTATCTGATAATGGCCAACAGCTCTACCCTCACCTGCCTCTAACACAAGGTCAGAGACTCAATGCCTTTCACTATCTGGAAATCATCTGGAGCGTTTTCCACGAGGAACCCAGAGCTCAGCTCTCCTCCAACACAGAATCTTAAAATATGGTGCCTTCATCACCTGAAAACTGAAACCCAATTTCCATCCTTAGGATGATCATTCTCTGCTCAGAAGTTGGGCACAGGCCGGCCCGTGGCTCACTCAGTAGAGTGCGGTGCTGATAACACCAAGGCCACGGGTTCGGATCCTATATAGGGATGGCCGGTTTGCTCACTGGCTGAGCGTGGTGTTGACAACACCAAGCCAAGGGTTGAGATCCCCTTACCGGTGCTGATAACACCAAGGCCACGGGTTCGGATCCTATATAGGGATGGCCGGTTTGCTCACTGGCTGAGCGTGGTGTTGACAACACCAAGCCAAGGGTTGAGATCCACTTACCGGTCATCTTTTAAAAAAAAAAAAAAAGAAGAAGTTGGGCACTGGTGCCTGTTCCTTCGTCCTCCTCATACCCCAGGGCTCACCAACATGCTCTGTGTTTGATTTGTCCCTCAAGGAATCAGGAATAACAAAAAACTTCAGGGAAGATGTTGACTTTACAGAGTAAGGTTCAGACATTCCATACTAAGTTCAACCTACTAACCAGAAAAAACAAACAGATAAACAAACAAAAAAACCTTAGAATTCCTGTTCTAAAGAGTTCCAACTATACGGCTCAACTGAGTTTTTTGTTCCAGGTACAGAATCTGCTGCTGCCCAACACTCAACCAGGGATACCCACTTGTTCTAGGTCTCTTAAAACACATCTGTTGGCCAAAAAGTCAAAGTTTTTTAATTACAAATTATCCAGTAAGAAAGTCATCTGGGGAAAAAATAAGTACATGGATAGCTCTTTAGAACCAAAGGCTTTTCACAATAGTCATTCATTGCTGCTGATAACCGAAACAAAAATGTTATACAAAAAAAGAAAACAGGGTTGGCCAGTTAGCTCAGTTGGTTAGAGCACAGTATTGGAACACCAAGGTCAAGTCAAGGGTTCGGATCCCATACTGGCCAGCTGCAAAGAAAGGAAAAAAAGAAAAAAGAAAGGGAACAAAGCACTTTCCAGTCACTCTCAACTCACATGGTGACCTTACTGATCTACACTCCTACTTCACTGGTGAGATTCAAGAAAACAGATCTAGGTACATCGGAGAATCTCCAAAGAAACTTTAAAAACCTAAACAATGTTGCCTAGTTAAAAGACACCTTGGGGGCCGGCCCGTGGCTCACTCAGGAGAGTGCAGTGCTGATAACACCAAGGCCACGGGTTCAGATCTTATATAGGGATGGCCAGTTGGCTCAGTGGCTGAGCATGGTGCTGACAACACCAAGCCAAAGATTGAGATCCCCTTACCAGTCAAAAAAAAAAAAAAAGACACCTTGGTCCTCAAACTGTTCTTTTTTTTTTTTTTTTAAGATGACCAGTAAGGGGCCGGCCCGGTGGCGCACTGCTACAGTGCGCCGCTTGAGAGCGCAGCGGCACTCCCGCCGAGGGTTCGGATCCCACATACAGACCGGTTCCCGCTCACTGGCTGAGCGAGGTGCGGGCGCAACACCGAGGGTTGCGATCCCTTGCCGGACACGAAAAAAGACAAAAAAAAAAGATGACCAGTAAGGGGCCGGCCCGGTGGCGCACTGCTACAGTGCGCCGCTTGAGAGCGCAGCGGCACTCCCGCCGAGGGTTCGGATCCCACATACAGACCGGTTCCCGCTCACTGGCTGAGCGAGGGGCGGGCGCAGCACCGAGGGTTGCGATCCGTTGCCGGACACGAAAAAAGACAAAAAAAAAAGATGACCAGTAAGGGGCCGGCCCGGTGGCGCACTGCTACAGTGCGCCGCTTGAGAGCGCAGCGGCACTCCCGCCGAGGGTTCGGATCCCACATACAGACCGGTTCC
>NW_007726812.1:511200-512320 GCF_000696425.1 Galeopterus variegatus
ACCACTGCGCTCCCAGCACTGCACTCTCCTGTCGCGCGGACACGAAAAAAGACAAAAAAAAAAGATGACCAGTAAGGGGATCTCGACCCTTGGTTTGGTGTTGTAGTCCCAGTGTGGATCCTGTTCGGGAACTGCTTGGGGGCCTAGTGGGAAAGCAGTGTCTGTGCAGTGGGTTTCATCTGCATGGGCCTGGGCCGCGTCCCAGACACGGCGGCACTCTTCTATGAGTACCCAAGCCGAACACACCTTAACACTATGGCGCCCTTCCGGGTTCTTCTCCACAGTAAGCAAGCCCGCCAGCGCGAAATCTTAACCAGGCACAGGTCAACATTTGCCTCCTGCCTAGCCCTGCCCAATCAGCTAACGCCCCGTTCACCTTTTGCTTGATCCCGGAACACAGCTCCCTATAAATGTACCCGCAGCTTTTAATAAAACGGAACTTCTCTGGTGAACTGTCAGCCCAGGTCTCGCGTGCCTCCTTCATCCGTGCCTCCTTCATTGGTGCCAAAACCCGGGAAGGAGTTCACCCCACGCCAGGGGACTCCTTCCTCGGACTCCTCTGCGACCGTCCCCCCCTTTTCTCTGGCACTGGCTTCCTTCACCCACCACCGGCTCATCCGTTAGGTAAGCCCCCTTTACTTTTTGGCCAGGCTTGTAGATTATTTAAACCGTCACCCTGACCTCATTCCCTGGTCCCCGGAGGCTAAGTTCCCATTCTTCTTTCTTGTTCTCTCTCTCTCCCCCCTCCTCTCACCTACCTCTCTTAATCTTCCTCCTTCCGGGTCCAGGACCCCTGCTAAAGCCTAGCTAGGTTCCTTCAGGCTCCGGGCCATTGCCCTAGAGAAGTGAGGGTCTAGGTGACGCCTTCTCTCCTGGTTCATACTCGAACCCCTCCCTTGAGACTGGTGTGACTTATTGGGGACACCCTCTGGGTCTCGTCTTTCTCATCCAGCCAAAGGACTCACCTCTAATCCTCCTCTGGTTTCTCTTCTCTAAAGTCCTCTTCTGGAATGGGAACTTCTTCCTCCTCACTTTGGGGGGATTCACCCCTACAGTGCCTCCTAAACAACCTCACCACTTTATCCCTCAAACCAGACATTAAACCCAAGCTCCTCACCAA
>NW_007726812.1:512897-513955 GCF_000696425.1 Galeopterus variegatus
TTCCCGATCCTCCCTCTGCCGCCTCTTTTAGCCCTCCTGTCACACGTTCTCAGGGACCCCCGCCTCTACCACAGCTCCCCTTTGTGAGGTGGCTGGCGCTGAGGGAGTTGTTCGAGTCCATGTTCCCTTCTCGCTAGCTGACCTTACTCAGCTAGAAAAAAGATTAGGGTCCTTCACCACTGACCCCTCCACTTACATTAAGGAATTCCAATGGGTCCTTCAGGCATACAGTCTCACTCACCACGACTTCTATATGCTCCTAGCCAACACCCTCCTTCCTGAAGAGCGCCGCCGTGTCTGGGACGCAGCCCAGGCCCATGCAGATGAAACCCACTGCACAGACCCTGCTTTCCCACTAGGCCCCCAAGCAGTTCCCGAACAGGATCCAAACTGGGACTACAACACACCGCCGGGAATTCAGGCCAGAGATCGCTTTGCCTCTTGTCTCATGGCTGGTCTCAAAAAGGCCGCCCACAAAGTAGTCAATTTCCAAAAAATCCAAGATATAATTCAGAAAAAAGAAGAAACACCCTCTGAATTCTTACACAGACTATCTCAAGCCTTTCAACAATACACCAACCTAGACCCCCTCTCAAAAGATGGCCGTCATGTCCTTATGACATATTTCCTGGCCCAATCCTACCCCGATATTAGGGCTAAACTAAAAAAGTTAGAACAGGGCCCCGCCACCCCACAAACCGAAATCTTATCAGTGGCATTTAAAGTTTTCCATTATAGGGAGGAGGAAAAGGAACGGCGGAAGCAGAGGGCTGATCAGGCCAACTTTCAAATGCTGGCCCAGATCATAAAAACGCCTTCTGGGTGCTCTACTAAACCTAGCACTCCACCTGGGGCTTGATTTAAATGCGGACAGGAGGGTCATTGGTCTCGGTCCTGTCCTTCCCCCAGACTGCCCACCACACCATGCCCTAAATGTCAAAAAATGGGACATTGGGGCTCGGACTGCCCAATCACCCAAAGGGGAGATTGGCCTAACAAGCCCCAGCCATCCCGGGCACCTCAAACACCTCTGGTGGGACTGGCTGAAGAGGACTGAC
>NW_007726812.1:514993-516351 GCF_000696425.1 Galeopterus variegatus
CAAACAGGCTGCCCGCAAAGTAGTCAATTTCCAAAAAATCCAAGATATAATTCAGAAAAAAGTACAGATGGATCCTCCTTTAAACAAGACAACAAACATTATGCAGGGTATGCTATAGTGTCCCTCCACTCAGTCATAGAGGCGTTCCCATTACCATCAGGCACTACTAACCAACAGGCCGAGCTGCTTGCTGCCACCCGTGCCTGCATACTCACAGAAGGAAAATCCCTTAATCTATACACAGACTCTAAGTATGTATTCCACATCTTGCAGTCACACGCAGCCATTTGGAAGGAACGGGGGCTACTTAACACCAAAGGTAATACCATAACTAACTCTGCCCTAATAAACAAACTTCTTGAAGCCTCACAGTTGCAGAACTGGGGGTCATCCACTGCAAGGCCCGCCAAAAGGATGACTCCCTCGTAACCCAAGGTAACTGCAAAGCTGATAGTACAGCCCGAGCGGCCGCTACCACAAAGCCCTAGCCCTCCCATTTCCCTTGCGTCGCTCATGGCCCGCCCCACCGCCCACCCGCGTCTGTTAAGCTGGAGCGGGGGGCGGAGGCGGGCACAGCTCCCCAGGAGCCCCCAGAACTCCTCCTTCCCCTCTGCCCGCTTGATGTACCTACTAATACAAGTAATCCCACTGAACCTGACAAACCCACTCTCTTTCACCTTCTCCATGACTTATTCCATTCCAACCCTCAAAGCTTACCCCATTTTCTCCAGAACTTTTTCTCTCTAACCCCTTCAGACAAAAAACCCTTTTACAACACATTTCCCGCAACTGTTCTATTTCTCAGCGCACAAATCCTAACACTCCCTTAAAGGCCAAACCCTACCCCTCACACCAAGCCAGGGGAAATATTCCAGCAGCGGACTGGCAGGTTGATTTTACCCACATGCCTCCGGTTCGACGCCATCGCTACCTCCTGGTATTTGTGGACACCTTTTCTGGGTGGGTAGAGGCCTATCCCACCACAAACAAAAGGGCTTCTACTGTCGCCTCCCTGCTCCTCTCCCAAATCATCCCAAGGTTTGGAATGCCCTCTTCAATACAGTCTGATAATGGGCTGGAATTCACTGCTCAAATTATACACAGTCTATCTAAAACACTCACTACTCTCACTTACACTGCCCTTACCGGCCCCAAGCCTCAGGAAAAGTGGAACAGACAAACCGGACCTTAAAGGACACTCTCACCAAACTTTCTTTAGAACTTCACTTAGACTGGGTTTGCCTCTTACCCCTGGCCCTATTCAGACTCAGAGCTCTTCCAAGGAAACCCACCAATCTTTCTGCCTTTGAGGTGATGTACGGAAGACCTCCACTCCCCCCAGGTATTACCCCTAAACA
>NW_007726812.1:517358-518133 GCF_000696425.1 Galeopterus variegatus
CCCTGCTTCTCTCCCAAATCATCCCAAGGTTTGGAACGCCCTCTTCAATACAGTCAGATAATGGGCCGGAATTCACTACTCAAATTATACAAAGTCTATCTAAAACACTCTCACTACCTTGGCACTTAACACTGCTCTTACCGGCCCCAAGCCTCAGGAAAAGTGGAACGGACAAACCGGACCTTAAAGGACACTCTCACCAAACTTTCTTTAGAACTTCACTTAGACTGGGTTTGCCTCTTACCCCTGGCCCTATTCAGACTCAGAGCTCTTCCAAGGAAACCCACCAATCTTTCCGCCTTTGAGGTGATGTACGGAAGACCTCCACTCCCCCCAGGTATTACCCCTAAACAGGGGTCCATACCCTCTAACTTTGGAAATACCAAGATTGGTTACTCCCTGACCCAACTTCATCACAAAACACCCTTAAAATACACCCAGGAGATTTAGTTTACTATATCTCCCCCGAACCGTGGGACCCCTTAGTCCCGAAATGGGAGGGCTCATACCCAGCTATCCTATGCACCCCCACCGCTGCCAAACTTGCGCTTCCGGACAATCAAATAACTCCATGGGTCCACATTTCTAGATTAAAACCCTGCTTCCCGACCTCACCAACGTATCCCGCGGAACCTACGCGTGACCTGCAAGTTCAGGACACACCCTTTCAAGAAACTAAAACCTTTGCCTGCACTCCTCACCCCTCTGACCCCCTAAAGCTCCGCTTATCCCGACTCCCAAGTCTCTCTCCAGTACAGGAACAATGACCACTCCC
>NW_007726812.1:518167-546982 GCF_000696425.1 Galeopterus variegatus
CTGCAGGTGGTGGCCAGACACTTATGGGGGATGCCCGTACTGGTCATGCAAAATCCACGACCCGCTAATAGGTGCGGGAGACCAAATATTTCAGCGCGACACAGGAAACTCTTACCAACTTTACATTAAGGACTCCTGGGATTCCAGATGGGCCGGGGTAGTTACTGGGGCTTTCTATTTCAATGGATATATTCATGGCCTGTCTTTTCTTGCCTTGTATTGTAAAATTCATCCAAACTCAAGTTGGTAAAATCTCTAACCAGATTTTTAACCAGCTTTTACTCAGGAATTACCAACTACTGGCCACAGAGGACCCTACTTGCTCTTCAACGGATCAGCTAACACACTGTTAAAATGGATCTGCATCACCAATGGTCCCTGTTCCTGAAGGCTTTAGCCACAGATGCCTGGATGCTCTCCCCTACAGCCTCCTACACACACTGGATAGATAAAGTAACTGACCTGTGGCTTCAGGGAACATTCATGGAACTCTCCCCTCTTGAGATTACTTTGTTTTCCACCCTCCTTTGGGGATTCATAAAGGGTCTCCTATCTCCTCCCAATTCCCCCTCCCACGCCCCTCTCCAGCAGGAAGTAGCTCGATGACTTCAACGACCCACCTCCCACAAAAGAGAAAAAAGGGGGGAATGTAGGGACTCTATGAGTACCTGAGCCGAACACACCTTAACAATATGGCGCCCTTCCGGGTTCTTCTCCACAGTAAGCAAGCCCGCCAGCGCAAAATCTTAACCAGTCACAGGTCAACATTTGCCTCCCACCTAGCCCTGCCCAATCAGCTAACGCCCTGTTCACCTTTTGCTTGATCCCAGAACACACCTCCCTATAAATATACCCGCAGCTTTTAATAAAATGGAACTTCTCTGGTGAACTGTCAGCCCGGGTCTCGCATGCCTCCTTCATCCATGCCTCCTTCAGTTAGCACCACGCTCAACCAGTGAGCGAACCGGCCATCCCTATATAGGATCCGAACCCATGGCCTTGGTGTTATCAGCACCGCACTCTCCCGAGTGAGCCACGGGCCAGCCCTGGTCCTCAAACTGTTCTAATCCTTTACTCATCTTGACAGGGGACAATACTTCCAAGAACCACTCTGCCCCAACAAGACAACAAAACACCCCATCACTCTGAGCTCCACAGTCAGCAGCCAAGCTAGACCTGTTTTCTGGCAGGTACTAGTGGGCTGATGTCTAGGTTTTTGTTGGCTTTTTTTTTTTTTTTTTTTTTTTTTTTTTGTCCTTTTTGAGACCGGCCGCACCGCGCTCAGCCAGTGAGCGCACGGCCATCCCAATATAGGATCCGAACCCGCAGCGGGAGTACCACTGCGCTCCCAGCACTGCACTCTCCTGAGTGTGCCACGGGCTTGGCCCTTTGTTGGCTTTTTTAAGGAAGATATTTGGTACATGCAAAGTAACCTATTATGTATGTAATCATAAAACATAATAAATACACCCCCGAACCCATCACTCAACCTCAGAAATATGTCCAGCTTTTATTAAATATCAGGCTCTTAGTTTACACTAACATGAAAAAGCACAGATAACAAGTAGTAATTCATGGAGGCATTGTGCAGGGCACATTACTAGCAAGCCATTTTTCCCTCTTCAGCAGCCTATGGAGAGGATACTCTATACCAATTTTAGCGATGCAGAGAGGTCAAGAACCTTACTCAAGGCCTAGTATCAGAGGGTCCCAGGGAACTCAGTACCTCTGGTAGATTCCTTCCTCAGCCTAGATTTCTACTGCTGAGGGCACTTGTTGTTTTCAATGTCCAACATCATCACTTTCATGCCAAAAATCTTGCCTGCCTTACCAAAAAGCAAGGGCCCTCAGTGGGTAGAACTTACCTCTTGGGAAGTCATGACTCAAAATACCACAGTATGACCAGGCCCTATCTGAAAGAAGAGGACCAAGGTGTCTCTTAACTAGACAACATTGTTCAGAAGTTTACAAAACTCAATACCATCCTAGAACAAGTGCGGGCAGTGGAATCTCAGCATAGCAAGTACATTTTATTCCTTTATTTTATAAAAAGAAAATGCCACTCCCAATCCTAAAACAAAGAATCGTACCACTCTGCCCAGGCAAAAAGATAAAATGGGCTAGAGGGTTTTTTTCCCTACAATAAAAGAAAAATAAAGGTGAGAAGAAGGTAAACACCCAAGGCACTGCCAGTGCCAGCTGCTCTTTTCACAGAACACTTCCATAAATGACAAGGAAAACATACGTACTGAAGCATTATAGAAAGAATGGAATTTTTTCACTCAAAAGATTAAGAACAAACTATTCAGGACTATTCCAGAATCTACCAATCTGGGTTTCAGGAGAGCAAATTCCTCAGCAGCTATCCATACAATCACATAGATCTCATGTAGAAAAAGCCCATTGCCAAGTCCAGGAGAGCCTGATCAGGCCTCCTCCATCTCCCCCCTGCACCCCAACACACACACACACACACACACACACACACACACACACACACACACACACTCACACACACACACACACACACACACGCTCATCTATTCTTCACAGAACCTGCTAAAGCACAACAGCTGGTCACACATCTGGCTCCCTGCACGAAGCCAACATTCCTGAAAACAAATGGGCCAATGGCCTATTTGTCTAGTCAGTGAAACCGTAAGTACATGTCATATAATTTTTTTTCCAGAGATACAATTGGCCTAGGGTCAGGATTAGAACTGCCTGATGGACCAGGCAGCTTGTTCCCAGGGAAAAGCACCCATATCTGGAATAAAATTTTCTAAAAAAGCCTCTGGCTTTCCTTACCTACAGACACATATTCTGGCATTTCACATCTTCAGCGAGTTCTAAAGTTGATTAAGGCCAAAATAAAGAAAACAAGAATTTAAAGTCCAATTTCATTCACAAATGGATTAATCCTATGCTTCCCAGTGGATTCAGAACACAGGAAAGGCCTAGAGAGAGCACCCAGCCTCCTGTAACCAGGCACTTATAGCCACCCTTGGGAACAGCAGGCCTGCTTCTCCAAATATAGCCTCAGATCTGCTACAAGAGTGAGCTCAGGCCTGCAGAGGGGTCCCCAAGAATGTTTATCAAGACATGACAAAACCAGAGGGCAGACAAGGAGGCAAACAAAGCACAAGTGCCATCCTTCGGAATACTACTGAACAGTAGGGTAGCATGTGAGGAAGCAACAGCTTGCTGGGCTCCCAGCTCCTTAGCACCCAGTGACCACAGACCAGAGACAGAGTCCATGGCAGGCCTAATACTGAAGCAGAGAGCTCTGCCCAAAGGCACAGCTCACAATGGGCCCCATTCTCCCCGGAAGCCTATGACAGGATGGAAAAGGGGAGGCCAGGACATTCCTCCACCCCCTCACACAGAAGGAAAGGGCACAGGCAGCCCGGGGCACTGGAGGTCTGCATAGGAAGAAAGCAAAAGCAGCCATTTTCTTCTCCAACTATTAGAATCAAAAGGGGATTTCCTTCCCCCCACAAAAAAGGACAACCTGAGGTGCCATCTGATTAAATCAGGTGGATTAGATGGCCTACACAGAAGACCCCTCTTTACTCAGCAATGTCCAACTAGAAGGAAAAAAAGCTTAGGGTTTTGAAGGGACAGGAGATCTCACGGGCCCTGTCAGCTCAGGGCTAGCACTACAAGATGAAGAATCAGTTTCTCCTTCTAAGGATTTCTTCCCTGTGCCAAGGAATCCAATCACTTCTAAACTACTTTTAAAACTGGAGAAAGCAAGGGCCAACCTGTGGCTCACTCAGGAGAGTGCGGTGCTGATAACACCAAGGCCACGGGTTCGGATCCCTATATAGGGATGGCCGGTTAGCTCACTTGGGAGAGCGTGGTGGGTTTTTTTTTTTTTTTGTCTTTTTTTTCGTGTCCGGCAACGGATCGCAACCCTCAGTGTTGCCCCCGTACCGGACCGGGAACCGGCAACAGCACTGCAACCCTCAGTGCTGCCCCCGCGCCTCGCTCAGCCAGTGAGCGGAACCGGTCTGCATGCGGGATCCGAACACTCGGGCGGGAGCACCGCCGCGCTTCCCGAGCGGCGCACTTACCCAGTGCACCACCGGGCCGGCCCTTTTTTGGTTTTTTTTTGTTTGTTTGTTTGTTTGTTTGTTTGTTTTTGTCTTTTTTCATGACCGGCAATGGATCGCAACCCTCAGTGTCGCGCCCGTACCGGACCGGGACCGGCAACGGGATCGCAACCCTCGGTGTTGCCCCCGCTCCTCGCTCAGCCAGTGAGTGGCCGGTCTGTATGTGGGATCCGAACCCTAGGCGGGAGCGCTGCCACGCTTCCCAAGCAGCGCACTGTAGCAGTGCGCCACCGGGCCAGTCCGGAGAGTGTGGTGTTGACAACACCAAGTCAAGGGTTAAGATCCCCTTACCGGTCATCTTTACCCGGAGAGCGTGGTGTTGACAACACCAAGTCAAGGGTTAAGATCCCCTTACCGGTCATCTTTAAAAAAAAAAAAAAAAAACTGGAGAAAGCACATCTTCAGACTGGCAAACAAAGTTTTAGGTCTACATTTTGACCCTTCTGACAAAATATTGTGATCTTCTCCAGGTAAGTAGAAACAACAGCTGATAGCATAAACCTACAGCAGAAGCAAGACAGGAATTCTACAGTTATCTATTTGTGACTTTAATGAATTCTATTTTTAGATCTTTAATAAAGAGCTTCTCTTCTAGTCTCCTCCTACCAAATTTCTCCACTCAGGCAATTCAATCTTCCCAACACTACTCAAAAGTCTAAAAATATAAAAGACACTTCTTCAATCACAACTCACATAAGAGGTAGAACTTTCTCATTTTCCCCAAGACCTAGAATCCATCCCTGCTCAAGGGCTACTCATCAGGCTGTACTCTGTTATAAAAAAAAAATACCAGTAAACAAGGCTCCCTGAGGTCAAGGCAGATCTGACTCAAAGACAACCTAACAGCCGAAGCAGGAGTATGAACAGGACATTAACAGTGATGAGATGTACGTTTTATGGAAACATTACATTATGAAATTAGGATCCGGAAAATAAATGGTGTCCCAGGTTCTGATTAACAGCCAAATAAAAAAGAAACGCTATTTGGAACTCCATTATTGACTACATAATTTTTCTTGGCAAAATCTGGCTAGAGAAATCAACCGAGCCCTGGAGAACAACTGAACTAATTAAGAAAGGTGTTTATGATAACCAAGGCAGAACCAGTTCACTTCTACCACAGAGAGCCTTGGAAATCTTAAGCAATTCCCTATCAACCCCTGGGATGCCTAGGAGAAAATGCTCCTAGCACAGTGAAGAGGCAAAACACAGATAACCAGAATATTTGCAAAATCAAACAACAGACACATCTTCCAATTTCATTATTCTGTTTCAATACATATACACCAATTAGTAGAAAGAACTCTGTAAAAGGCGTTTCTTGTAGATTCTCATACTCTATGTACAAAAACAACATCCATAGAAATGAAGAGCAAATGCCAAAATAGGGAACCAAGCTCAGCACTGGCCACTGTTTCCCTGAATATGACACATCCTTCCAAGTGCTTCATTCATCACTGAGCTTCCCCAACTGGCACTCTACCCTATACTCAGGGTATCCAAGAGCTGTGACTGCTTCAGGAAGAATGAATCTGTGGCTGCACAAGCCCCCAAGGTCAGGGAACACTGAAATTGGGTTTTCCACATGGCTATAAAAATTGTAAATCCATGCAAGTCACAGAAAAAGGACTAGGGAAAAGGTACAAGTGCTTAAAAGTAAAAATCAATACAAACCTGTCTCACTTGACATTGACAAATGTGCTCCTACAAAACTGCAAATCACATCCTTTTTATTTTATTAAAAGTTTTATATTTAGGGCCAGCCCCATGGCACACTTGGGAGAGTGCAGCGCTGGGAGCGCAGCGACGCTCCCGCCGTGGGTTCGGATCCTATATAGGAATGGCCGGTGCGCTCACTGGCTGAGCGCAGTGTGGGTGACACCACACCAAGGTTTGCGATCCCCTTACCGGTCACAAAAAATACAAAAAAAGAAAAAAAAAGTTTTATATTTAATATTATATGGTGATAAGAAAAAGATTCTTAAAAACTTTAAGCATAAAGACTAATTACAACATTATCTATTATAACCAAAGTAAGAAATAACCAAACTGTCTAAGAATTGGGAATAGGTTAACCATTAGAAATGTATTTCCGAGCCGGCCCGTGGCCGTGGCTTCAGATCCCTATATAGGGATGGCCAGTTAGCTCACTTGGGAGAGCGTGGTGCTGACAACACCAAGTCAAGGGTTAAAATCCCCTTACTGGTCATCTTTAAAAAAAAAAAAAAAAAAGAAATGTTTTGTTTCCACATCATGCAGATAGGGTTAAAGAAAAAACTGTTGTATTTATAGAACAATGTTCATCCTATAATGCTAGGAGGGGAAAGGCAGAATAAAAATTAAATCTATACTCTAACTTAAACACTGCACAAGGGCCATCTCTGGAACACACTCAGGAAGTGAGGGGAGAAGGACAACAGGTGGCTGGAAGAAGGAGAATCAGGGGCTGAAGGGATGGGTGAGAGGAAAATTTCTTTCCTCTGTAAAATCCTTTTGAACTTTTTTTTTTTTTTTTTTTTTTTTTTTGGTGGCTGGCCAGTACAGGGATACGAACCCTTGACTTTGGTGTTATAACATTGTGCTCTAACCAACTGAGCTAACCAGCCAGCCCCATCCTTTTGAACTTTTAAAGTTCATTGTTGTATTTCCTATTTAAAGAAATCAAATTGGGGGGACAAGGGATTTTTCCTTTCCTTTCCACTTTTATCTTCCACACTTCTTATTTTAAGTATGTGTATTATTCGATAGAGCTCCTTCCCTACTATTAGTGTTTTAAAATTCTGTAGTTAATCATTTTGCCAAGTACACGATTATCCCTCATCTTTCTTTTGCAGAAATCTCTCTTTTCAAGTACCTTACCTCACCTTCTAGTGTTAGGCTTCTTTAAAAGCCTTATCTTCCTCAAGAGCAGAGGCCCTGCAGGAAAAGAAGGAAATAATATTGGACACCAGTGGATGCCCACAACCAAAAGAGAATTATACCACAATGACCAACTCCAAAGGAAGTGGGTAATGCCACTCAGTCTCCTGCTCACAATACCAATTAGTCACCCTTGTCAAAGGTCACAGTAAGAAAATGAAATGTTTTCTGTAGTCATTCCAGGACCAAAAATTATAAACAGTTTCAAAGATATATAATTCCAATGTCTGTATTTTAGACAATGGTATTTTAAAAAACAATTAACTCAAGAAGGTGTAACTGATATGCAAAACCTCAACATTATTAAATGGACCTCATGACATACAAGATAAAGACATCGGTCATAAAAGTGATTTTTTTAATATTCAGCTGATTCTTCCCACTAGAATCCTGCTTCTAAAACATAAATATAAATTAGGTCAACATACTGCTAGAGTTTCATTCAGAGTTACTTCACTCCAACACAGAATGGCTTCACCAACTTTGACACCCTCAGTTCATGATCTTGAACTACTGCATCTTTCCACCCTGGACCCAGAGCAAGACTAAGAAAATGCTCAGCTGTCAAACCTAAGGAATAGGAAAATAGGAAACCCTATTCATTAAGGCTAAATTAAGCCCCACTACTGCATCTTTCCACCCTGGACCCAGAGCAAGACTAAGAAAATGCTTAGCTGTCAAACCTAAGGAATAGGAAAATAGGAAACCCTATTCATTAAGGCTAAATTAAGCCCTTTGGCTGGTGTACGTTTGTAAACTACTCTAAATCTCTATTTTTAGAAATTGCTTTCTGAGCAGTATTACTGATTAATTATCAGAGTGAAGGGGGACGGTCAAAAATCAAAGCAAGTTATGTGACTCTTAGAAAGACTGCTTTAACACCAAGGCACAGACACACAAAGACCAGTGAAACGACCAGATTAATCACCGGTTTATTTAACTCACCATCACCTTACTCCAGGCCTGATGTATCAATACTGGAAAAGCAGAAGAAGGGGGCTTAAGAAGCAACAATTCAGTAACACTGGCATAAACGCAGAAACACTTCAAGTGGAAGGTGAGAACTTATTCATGAAAAGGACAGAGAAATCTGTGACCAACACACAGCACATGCTAAAGAACACACTGCCTGAATTCATGCCCACTTCGAGTTCCTCTAACATTCAATACTCTATGATCCCATGTGAGTCCCCTCTGATGTTCATATCAGCGTTTCTTACTTTCTCTGATACTCTGGGAGTCTCCAGCCCCCAAGCAGTAACACTCTGCAATGGTTCAAGTCTAAATAGCATACAAGGGAACCTGGTTGTCAAATCAAACTTATCACTGACTGCCTATATGGGACAGAAAAAAATACACAAGGACTCACTCTTATTTTTGCCCATCCATAAAATGGATCTATCACCAATTGTCATTCCACCAGGCTAGTTGTATGCCTCTTATCAAGAAGGCTATGACCAAAATAAACCCAACTCAAAAGGGCAAGCACAGGCAAGGGGATTCCAACTTCACACCACCATGGGCCACCCTTAGTTTGCCCTATACAGGTCAAGTCTGTGAGCCAATGGCAATTCTTTCAAAGGAAGCTCCAGCCTACCATGATTCTCAGTCACCCAAACTGGAGCCACTTTACCCCACCAACTGGGTCAACACATCCTGCTATCTCCTTCATAAGTTAACCCCTTCCTCACAATTACTCATTGCCACCCTGGTCTACCTCCTTCACCTGTATCCCTGCAAAAGACTCCAAACTGGTCTCCTGGCTTCTCACTCCTTCCTGTCAGGGACAAAGGCACCACCCTACCCCTCAGAACTTCCAGGGGCTCTCCAGTGGCCCAGCTCAGCCTTCAGGTCAACATTTTGCCCCACCTTTCCCCAGGGGAAACTTCCTCTGGCTCCAGTCTGCATACTTCTTGGTCCTCAGACCAAGGTCTTTCCCTCCTCCACCCTTTTCTGATCACCCAAGGACAGCCCCTCATCTTCCCTGCCCATAACAAAGACTCAAGCTTCCTCCCTTCCTGGAGCATAGGGGGACCCTCTTTTATTCCAAGTCTCCCAAGTTCTCACAAGCATTTGGCTGATGCTGCCTTCAACCTCCTCTTCTCATTGTCACTTCCTGCCCCTTCTATTCAACAGTAGGCCTCTGCTGGTGCCAGCACCATTTGGGCCCCTTACATCTGCAGAACTGACTTGTCTTGAACCTTCTTTCTCTTTACTCCACTACTGACCACTGTCCTTGTTCAAGTCCACTGTCTCCCCAGTGGACAACAGCAGTGACCACTTAGCCTCCAATTCAGTCTCCACACTCACACTGGGTACTCACTTCTTAAAACCAAGAGTTGATCCCACCACAGCTGTGCTACAAGACTTTCAAGGCTCCCTGTTGCTACCTTAACTCCAAACTCCTCCATGTGGCATTCTGGCCCCAACCCAACCTCCCAGAATACCCAAAAAAGGTGCAGAGTCTTCTCCCTCCCACCACTTGCTTCTGCTTACCTCTTTTCCTACCACAGAGTTGTGATCTTCCTGCCACTGCCCCTCACCAGTCAAACGGCTAAATCCTCTTTTTTTTTTCTTTTAAAGATGACTGGTAAGGGGATCTTAACCCTTGACTTGATGTTGTTAGCACCACACTCTCCCAAGTGAGCTAACCAGCCATCCCTATACAGGGATATGAACCTGTGGCCTTGGTGTTATCAGAACCACACTCTCCCAAGTGAGCCACATGCCAGCCCTAAAACCACTAAACCTTCTTGAGGTCCAACTCAAATGCAGTCCTCTCTGGCCTAGGACACAAGCTCCTTGGTTTACCACAGCATGGTCCCCACAGCAACCAGCACAGGCCCTAGAAAGCTCTGACAAAGCTTCTGAGATAAGGTTTCTGAGATGAGTCCCTTCACAGCATGTTTCTAGAGTTCCATGTGGGGTCCCTGATCACCTTTCCCATATTGTCCTGTCTTATGTCCACCACTAGATACCTGGGCTTGGTCTTCGGCAAAGAAGCACCCAACTGAGGCCACCATTGTCAGTTTGATGCAATACAAATGCAGATGGGAATAGACAGCCAAATGTTCAACCTGGGTTCAAATCCTGACTCTTGTCACATGATGACAGCTGTGTGACCTTAGGCACATTCCTTCTTCTGTGACTCAGTTTCCTCAGCCAATATAAAGCATTCTCATAAGCATTAGTGACAGGGCAGGTAGAATAGAAACAGAAGACCTTTGGCTGCCACTGATGTAGGTCTATCACACTGCTGACCTAGGGAGCAGGAAGGGCTGGAACAACTATGAGATAAAGGATTAAATATATTCTCATCTGCCTCAACAAGGATGAAAACACGTCTACTTTTAGAGGTTAAGACACCTGTTTTACCTAAGAGGAAACGAAATGTCCCAGGTTCAAGCAGGAGATAAGGTTTTTAACAATCAAATGCCAGGTCTCTCCTTTCCTAAGCATCAACTCTGTATAACTGGCCCCCAGGATCCCTCGAAACCCCATCACTCTCAATGTTTAACTGACACCAGCAAATTTGTGGGTCACACCTATGGCAGTCAAAAGAGGTGGTTTAAATCCTTGGTCATGCTTGGTCTTCCAGCCCACGCATTCCTGAATGCAGGTCTTCCCCCATTACGGCTTGACATTTCTTCTTCACTATCTTTTCAGCTTCTCTTCTCATATGGCTCCACCTCTCTCCTTCTCTCTCCTCTCTCCTGTTGACCAAATTTACTGCCATAGGTCCTGGCACCCTCCCCTCCCTGCAACTCCTTAAGTGGCCACCAACAATATCTTTCTAAACACAGGTCTGGATCATGCCACTCCATGATTAAAAAGCCTTCCCAGGCTCCTGCACGCTAAAGGTGGAACTCCTTAGCACAAGGAAGGCCCAGGGCTCCCGCCTGCCAAGCTGGAGGACTCCCAGGTGCTATTTTAGGTGCTCATGTACATGTGATTCCCTGTGTCCAGGCCTTCATGTCCCCCAGCTAATTCCTGCTGGCCCTGGAAGCCGCAGCTCAGGAGTCTCTCTCTCTTTAGACTACCATGTAAGCACACTCAATGGGCAAACACTTCTAATCATGGATTCCCTGTTTCCCACTGCCCCCCAAACTGAGTTCCTGAAGCACAGAAACAGAGTCTTCTACATGGGTCCCCAGGATCTATCAAAGAATTTGGCAAGTAGTGAAGCCAAATATTTGTTAAATGAATAAATGTATTTTGCCAAATCAATTTTTTAGAACAGTGAGAACTTGCCCTCTGCCTCTTTCAACAGAGACACATATGAACACCAGCTTTCATGTTCCAATGAGGTGTGTGTTGTCTATATAAAGCTGCTTATACTTTTACACAGTATCCCACAGGCCTGGAACAGGGTCACCCTCTGCATCCAACTCCCTACTGGAAACTTTTCTGCAAGAAACAGCTCCTCAGCCTCCTTTAAGCATGCAAGGCAAAAAAAAAAAAAAAGCTCAACTTCTCCATATTCAAACTGTGGTTTTTTACGCCTCCAAAACATGTTAAAGTCGAACTCTTTTTTAGAGGAAGAATATCCCAAAATTATAATGTCTCTGAACACTAAGCATAGAACAGCCTAATAAAATTACAATACTCCATCTTTACCAGACTTTCCAAAACACCTGGAAGCACATCCAACTCTTTATCTGGACTTAGGTCCTATAAACACCACCCTCTCTTCATGGGAGTCTGGTTTCCATGCCAGGAATCACTTCTACTCGCTTATTTAGGGAAACAGCAGGCCAGACTCTTAAGTTAGAACTCTAGACTATAAAGGTGCTGTCCCAGGCTCTAGCCCCAACCAGGCAAAACTTCATCGTCACCATTAAAACTAATTCTGAAGTAAATCGATTTACAAAGGTAAGAGCTTCTCAATTTACAGAGATTAAAAGACGCATTCTAAATTACCAGTTGAGTTTATAGAAAATTATCTCGGAATTCATAGCAAAAGGATTCTGAACCCAGACAGCATTTTCTTTGGAGATATTTTCAAATATATTCGGGGGCGAACCTGGTGTTCCAAATACCAAGTGGAAAGGTGAAAAGGTAGTAAGCAGGCTTCCAAAGACGCTCAAGTGGGGGGCAGGGCTCAGACCGAGGGGTGGCGGCGCCCTTCCCTGCCTTTTACGGGGAATTCGACACCCCGTAGTCGGGATCCAGCCCAACTGGGCCACGACCCCCATTAGAAGGCCGAGAGGTAGCCCACAGGCCACAAACGCCCGCAGCCGAGACGCAGGCCCCGCGTTCCCGGGAGAGCGGGCCGGGTTAAGGCCTGGCCCACCGCCGCGGCGCGTAGCCCGGGCCTTGCAGCCGAATGCTTCAAGCCTTCGCCTGCGGGGCCCACAGCAGAGGGGCGGCTTCGCCCGGGCGGCACCGCCTCCTCACCCGCAAGGACGTTCGCGGCGGTATCCCCGCCCCAAGCCGAAAGAGCGAGCAGCAGCAGGTGTTCCGCGGCAGGTTCGGCCGGTGGCGGGAATAGGGGCCCAACCGGCCAGGCACGGCGGCTGGGGGCGTACGGCGCACTCACCTAGAGCCGGCGGGCGGGCCGTGGCAGGTGTTCACTCCTCCGGACCCCAGGACACCGCCACCACCGATCCCCTGGGACTCCGAGCGAAGATACCGCCGCCGCCGCCGCCGAGCCCAAGGATCGCGAGCGCTGCGCCGCAACCTCCGCGCGAGCACGTACCGGGCGGTGAGAGGGCGCCGAGCGCGAGGGCGGGGCGCGAGGCCGGAGCCTAGCAACCGCCTGACACGCGAGTGCCGCGACCAATCCCGCTGCCAGCTCTGCACGGCACCGACTGGTCGTCCGCGCGCCGCCAGCTTCTCCCTGCGTCGGCCTCCCCGCAGCGCGCCGCACCCTTGCGCTGGTCCCGCCCCGGCCCGCGCCTCTCTGCTCATTGGCCCGCCACGCCCCCGCCCCGAAAGCCACGCCCCTGCGGAGGCTCCACCCTCCCGAGGCCAGAAAGGTCCGTCTGGGGACACACCCCGGCCGGTCAGGGTCGCCTCAAGCCCTCTGAACCAGGAATGGGGGAGGGGCGCCCCGCCCAACCTCAGGCCTTTGGGCCTGTAAGACTAACCCAGGGTAGTCAGGCTGCCAACCGGCCTGGCCACAACTGGCCATCCATCAACTGCGTTCGGCCCTGCTAATTCTTCTCGAACACAAATCAAGAGTTATTTCTAAAACGTGAAAACAATCAGGAAGCATCCTCTGAATTGCGAAGGACAAAGGCCTTGCCGCCCAGCTCTTACACAAATGGGGAAACTGAGGTCAGAGCCGGGAGGGCCGGGAGGCTAGCCCATCTCCTAGAACCTCTCCCACAGCAGGCGGGCTGGGAAGGGCCTTAAGCCTAACCCTCCTCCCTTACCCCTGCCCGGAATCCGATGCCTCCTCGAGTGCCCGAAATAGCTCTGACCCGCTGGCGCCGGTCACTCACTCCTTGTGACCCACATTCTTTGGTTGGGGGGTTGTAGTAAGAAGCGGGGGTTACTACTGGGGTCCGTCCTTCCTTCAAGTAAAGGATCCTAAAATAGCTCTAGCTCTCCCCAGGGCTTACCTTTGGCACCTACCCCCCACCCCAAAGTCCCCTGACCTGATGTTACTGGATGGATCTGGGAATGGCACCCGTGGTGGACTCTGCTCCCTTCCCATCCCGACATCCCGCGCAGAATGGGTCCATCTCTTCCTTGGCCTGTGGCCAGGCTGGAATTCCCGCCCCCCACACTCTTGTCAGTAAGCACATTCTGAACACAGAACCAGCTGCCACCTGCCAGGAGCTCCTCCCTGGATCCCAGACAGCTCTGGGGTTCCTCTGCTTTCTCCCCCTCCGCAGGAGTGTCTGGGAGAAGCAAATTTCAGAGGAAGCAGAGGGGAATGCCCCATCTCCCAAATACACATACCTGTTTGCAATTTTCTACAGGCCCCCTGGGGCTGGCTGGTTAGCTTAGTTACCCACTGCCAAAAAAAGATGCTATAGACTTCAAACCTCATTCACAGAGACTAGGAAAGAACTAAAAACCATCCCTTAAAAGTTAGAACTAAAGGGCCGGCCCGGTGGCGCACTCCTACAGTGCGCCGCTTGGGAAGCGTGGCGGCGCTCCCGCCGAGGGTTCGGATCCCACATACAGACCGGCCGCTCACTGGCTGAGCGAGGTGCGGGGGCAACACCGAGGGTTGCGATCCCGTTGCCGGTCCCGGTCCGGTACGGGTGCGACACTGAGGGTTGCGATCCATTGCCGGTCATGAAAAAAGGAAAAAAAAAAAAAAGTTAGAACTAAAAAGTTAATTGCCTCTTCTGTCCAGCTCTAAAATTCTGCTGCTTTGAAAAGACTAAGAATGCAGAAAAGTATGTGGGTTTCTAAACAAAATATATTCTCTCATTCACTCCTTCAGCTTAGAGAGTCTTCCACCCACCTCGAAACACACACTAGGCACTGCTTTGCAGCCCTAGGTTCTGCTGGGTATTTTAGTGTCTGAGTGTATGGTTATGTATCTATCTGTTTTTCCAAAACAAAAGACAGCAGTGGGTACAAGCCTCAAGGGACACCTCCCCAGATAACTGCAATCTGCAAAGAAGTAGTAAACCACTCTTCGGACCTCACTGACTGGATGCCAGAGGGGCTCTCCTTCTTCCTTTTTGGCACTGGTCTTGCTAGATGAGGCTTCAGGCCTCATTCTGGCCTACAGGGTCCAAACACCCCATGCCCAAGCACCCCCAGAACCGTGGTCAAGGGAGGGGCTATACCTTAACTAGCTGGTGCCCAAGGGGTAGGATTGGTCCTTCCTAGTCCTGGAAGCAGAGAGAAGGAACCAGAGTTTGCCCAAAACCCATACAGCCAAACCCTTTCCAGTCCCTGCCTCCCCAGGTTTGGGGCTCAGTTGCAGGTACTGGGCCCCAGGCTGGCCCTGATGCTTTCCTCCTTCCTCTTCCCCAGCCCTCCAGCCTTGGCAGATCCCACCTTCCCCCCATGCCAGAACAGTCCTAGTATCTGGGCCTTATATCTGTCTTTCTTCATTTTTGTGTAGAGTTGGGGTTCCCCAAACCCCCTGTTTCTTCAGGCTCTAGAAATCAGGAGGCCTGGCTGGCCAGAGCTGAACCAGCCTCTTGGGGCCTAACCATCCCCCATCAGAGCCCAATTAGCCCCCACTGGAGCCCACACTAAAGTAGAGAGGGATGTGGACTGCTGTTTTCAGGTTGGATGAGGGCTGTAAGTTTACTCCCAAGGTTACTGCCTTGTTACTCCCTTTAGTTCTGAGAATCTAAGCCTTTTCCCTCCCTGGGAACTGCACAGCCCACCCTATGGCTCAGCACAAGATCCCCAGTGACTCACCCTTGGAACACCAGCAGGGTCTAGGCCACCCCAGGCCAGGCTGGGTGCTCACAGCCAGTTGGAGGACAGGACCAAGAGTGAGGCCTGGAACACACCCCGGAGCAGCTGCTCATAGGGCCCACGTGGTACGGGCTTGGGGAGGAATGACCAAGAGGCTAAGAATGAAGCTCTTCAGGCCTGACAATTAGCCCTCAGCTATCATGGGCCTTCAGCCCCCATTGCTTCCTCCATTTAGATCCCAGCCCGAGGCTCCAGGAAAATTATCTGAGTAAGGTTTGACTGCCCCACTGAGGTTAGAGCCCTTGATACAGAAACCAATTTCCTTGGCCCCACATTGCAACCATCACCTAACAGCCATCACATAGTAGATAGAGGCTCAATTTCTGTGTGGGAAGGAAGGAATCAGGTTGCTGCCTGCCTTACCTCCTGGTAGGTAGTCATCCCCAAGGGTCCAAGTCCCGTGCAAGGCCTAACGCAAATGCCCCAGTGTTTGCTTGGGGCTGATATGATTTAAGCTAAGACTTTGGTTCTAGCTCAGACTAAATTCGGCAGACACCTACATGGATAAAACTTTCCTGTGGTTCTAGAATTACAGGGGTTTTTACTCTGGCATGTTCCTGAGGAGCCAAAGGCTAAGGGCTAAGGGACAGTGCCCATTCTCCTTCCCATGGGAGAGAGTCTCCTGCTGCTGATTTTCCTCCAGTCCTGAAGGAGAGGGGCAGGGGTCAGTGCTGGTCAAGGGTGGAGGCTCCTGACCCAAATGTCAGGCCTGTAGGCCTGCCTGGGGCAAGAGATTGGCAAGCAGGGCCAGCCACATCAGGGCAAGGGAGGAGTCCCTTTTGTCTTAATTTAACAGAAGGCAGATTGTCTGGCAACTTTAGCAAAAGAAACGGCTGATAAGTTCATCTGGGAGAAATTGCCAGTAGGCGTGTTTGTGGGTAACCACCAGCCTTCCCAGAAACCATTTCCTTCCCTTGAGGGGCCCTCCACTCCAGCACTTCCACCAGACCCCTTTATACATGGCTGGCACAGGGCTTTCCTCTAGTCAGTTTGGCCACAGCTTCCAAACCTGGTCCTTTAGGACCATTTCCTTCCCTTGAGGGGCCCTCCACTCCAGCACTTCCACCAGACCCCTTTATACCTGGCTGGCACAGGGCTTTCCTCTAGTCAGTTTGGCCACAGCTTCCAAACCTGGTCCTTTAGGAACATAGAGTTTTGTGCAGCAGGAACCCCACAGCAAGGGAGAGTATTGATTGAATGAATAAAAGGCACCTTTCCTCCTGGGTGGACACACATGTCCAATGCCCCTTCGCTCAGCTACATTCCACTCCCTGCTGACTCTGGGATAAGACATCCCC
Organism: Galeopterus variegatus; assembly: GCF_000696425.1. NCBI lineage: Eukaryota > Metazoa > Chordata > Mammalia > Dermoptera > Cynocephalidae > Galeopterus > Galeopterus variegatus. The sequence continues at coordinate 534,900 of NW_007726812.1, forward strand.
CAAAGCCAACTTTGGGTGGCTGTTCCCAAAACACTGGGCCTGTGACCTTGAGCACTGGACTAAACACCAGCATCTAGTCTGGCCAGCAGCCAGTGGAAGCAAGCAAAGCTGAGGGGCTTATTTGTTTTGTTTTGTTTTTATTTATTTATTTATTTATTTATTTTTAAAGATGACTAGCAAAGGGATCTTAACCCTTTTTTTTTTTTTTTTTCCGTGTCCGGCAACAGATCGCAACCCTCAGTGTCGCACCCGTACCGGACCGGGACTGGCAACGGGATCGCAACCCTCGGTGTTGCACCCACACCTCGCTCAGCCAGTGAGCAGGAACTGGTCTGTATGTGGGATCCGAACCCTCGGCGGGAGCGCCGCCACGCTCCCAAGCGGCGCACTGTAGCAGTGCGCCACCGGGCCGGCCCCAGGGATCTTAACCCTTGACTTGGTGTTGTCAGCACCACGCTCACCCAGTGAGCTAACCGGCCATCCCTATATGGGGTCCGAACTCGTGGCCTTGGTGTTATCAGCACCGCACTCTCCCGAGTGAGTCACAGGCCGGCCCCCAGAGGGGCTTATTTGTTAATTCACTTCAGTCACTGACCAGCTAACCCATAAGCTCAGAGTCTTGGGAGAAGATACCCACACTCCTCCAGTTCAGCTGGTTTGAGAGTTCCTTCTCTGTTCTGTCACATGTCCAAATCCAGCTGAGGGCTCAGCCACAGGCTCCTCCAGGCAGAAACACCTCTTCCTCTCAGAGCTGGCCTGAGATCTGGGCCTGTCCCTCTCATCAGCCTGAGCACCCCTCAGTGATTCCTTTGTCAGAGACATTAACAAGCTACTCAACAATCACTGATTCTGACTCTGGTATCATGGCTGATAATTATGCCCTTGGAACACTGGAAGTGTTGGACCCAAGTGAAAAGACAGCCTGTGCTCTAGGCTGAGTGCTGACAGAGACAGACAGGGCCTCTGGGAGCCATACCTCTAGTATGGGGAATTCCTAACATTTCTGGGATGAATGAGAGGGTTTCCTCCAGCCATCCTGAGGTAAGCTCATAAAGGGGTAAAGGGAGAATGTTAACTCATCAGACAAGACTTCCTGGAATTCCTAACATTTCTGGGATGAATGAGAGGGTTTCCTCCAGGCATCCTGAGGTAAGCTCATAAAGGGGTAAAGGGAGAATGTTAACTCATCAGACAAGACTTCCAGTGTGTGCGTGTAAGGAATAAGCCCCTGCTGGGACACAGAGCTGAGTTCACTCAATGTATGACCTTGCATAAGCTGCTTGCCTTCTGTGAGCCCCTTGGTCACCCCATAATCAAGTGATCTCATGTGTGAGCTGCGGCCCTTCCTGCTCACAAAAGTGACAGAAGACTGCATTATGTGACTGAATCAGGGTGAGGGTGAAACATCCATCTATGTGTTGTTCAATCCACAGATTATTCACTGAGTCTATCGTATGCTAGGAACACAACAAGAATAAAAGAGACAAGACCTGCCCTTGTGGAATCGAAATTCTAGTGTAATAAGATAGACAGTAAATAAAATAAGTAAATACAAATGTAATAATCACGTAGTTACAAAGAGAACGGGAGGGTGGGAGGGGCTGGGGTCTGCTGTGTGGTGCAGGTCATTGGGAAAGTCCTCTGTTTGAAGGCAGAGCCTGCAGGAGGTGAAGGAGGAAGTCCTGGGGTTTTCTCGGGAAGGAGTGGAACAAGCCTACGGAATGGCTGCAGTGAAGGCCTAGGAGGAAGTGGGCCAGCCGGGTCTGAGGTACCTTGGAGATCACCAAGTCCTGAGCAGTGAATGGAGCAGTAAAAAAAGATGAGAGAGCAAGTGATGAATAAAGGGGAGAGAGCAAGCAACTCAGGAGAGCAGTCCACTGAATTTGATTTAACCAGGCTGGGTAACGCCACAAGTGTAAGGTCCAGGAGAAAGGGGCATAGAAGCTGAAAGGTAGGAGAAAGGAGGAAGGGAATGGGGATAGTGCCCTTAGGCCTCCAGGAAGGAATGCTGTGGGGTGAGGGGTGAAGGGGCACTAGCTGGGCCTCAGCCCTGCAGCTCCTCTTTCCCCTGATAGGTAGGGAAAGAGGTGGGAGAACTGAGGAGGAAAGAGGGAGGAGAGAGCAGGCAGAGGAGGGAGCAGAGATGGGGGTCCTGAAGGGGAGGGGCACCAAGCACAGGGGAACTCAAGTCAAAACAAGCATTTAGAGAGAAAAGTTCTCACTTCCCCTGCCTCCACCTTCCCTGGAATGTAGAGAGACCACTCCAGCACCCCTCCTTCCAGCCGCAGGGAAGGAAGGGATGTTCCTGTGGTGGGAGGAAGGGTTCCGCTGTGCTTGGGCAACTCCTGGTATGCACTGCAAGTAAGGGCTTCAAGGGAGACCCTTCACGGCCCACCAGAGAGGGCCCAGCACCAACTGTCTGGGGAAAGGAAGCCCATGGACTGGACCAATGGCAGAGATGGGGAGAGGGGAGAGAGGAGCGGGGAGTAGGGGGATGGACAGTACAGAGGGAGGGTTTTACCCCAAGATAGGTCTAGGGCAATCCCCCACCTGACTCCCCCAAGGCTGCTACCAAGCACAGGCATGCAGGAGGCCCTCAGGATAGGTGCAGTGTCACCTGACAGGCATGAGGCATTAGCCAGCTGTTCCCTCCATCTCTTCCTGCTCACTGCTGTGGGCCAGTGACCTTAAATGTTCTTTCCCCTTAGCTGCCACTTATCCAAGCTGAACCTAAGTCTGGCTGGGTTACCCATGAATGGGTGTGACCTCCAGGAAAGGGTCTATGTCCATCAGATGTGTTCACTGGGCTGGACCTGGCAAGGGACCCCAGGGACTAGGAAGGCCTGGAGTGGGAAGAACTGGGGGATGGGCTCAGGATAGGCCCTTAAGGTAAGAGAGACCCCAGCAAGAAGTCAGGGCTCTGGGCCTCTGGGGTTGGGTATGATGCTACAAGCATGGTGGCAGCCCTCTGCCTCTCACTGATATGTTCCCAGGGCCATACAAAGGTCCATTCATGGTGCATGGAGGATTTTTTTTTTAAGTGAAAAGAAACATTTCATCATCTCCATGTCCCAGGGCATTTGAGGGAATGTGGCAGCTGGTACAATACAAATGTAGGGACACGGGGGAGCAGAGAAGTTTCCTCCTAAAGGGCATATTCTGGGCCTCAGAGCTGGGTCCTAACAGCTGCTCCTTCTATGCTGGGGGGATCCTAGGGAGGAAGGCTAGCCTCAGCTGACCCCCAACCTTTCAACTGCCCAAAACCTCCTGTACTCTGCTGCCTGGGATCCTCAGAGGTTGGTTCAAGATCAGCAGCACTAAGGCCCTGGTGTTGGGGTGCGCAGAAAAGTGAGAACTCACAGGCCTCCTCACCACACCTACAACCACTGGGACTAGACTCACTTCCACTAAGCCCCCTCACCTCACAGGAGGCAGGGCCCAGGTGTGCCCCAGGCCCACTTGCTCTTACAACTAATGGGTACTGGTGGCCCAGGCTCAAGGCTCCAAAGGCTGGGTGTGCAGAGGCAGGAGCCCTGGTGCTTGCCTCTGACTGACTTGAACCTTGGGAAGACCCTTTCCCTCTCCAGATCCTTTCCCTGTCTGACCCATGTGGATCAGAGCTTTCCAAAGATCCCTTAGGAATCCCTGGTTCTGTTTGCTTTCCTTCCTAGGATAACAGTCAGGAAAAGGAGTGGATAAACAGTAGAAGAGAATAGGAAGAGGGGGGAAAAAATCAACCCAGGAAGTGGCAGAGGGGGTCCAGAGGGGTCCTGAGGGAGGCAGTGCAGTCTATAAGGATGGGTCTTTGGGGGAACTTCTGGAAGGAAGAGGAGAGCATTCGACTCCTTTACTATCCCACTATCCCCTACCCCAGTCTTTCCTTCCCTGAGGAATCCCAAGCATATAGATGCTTCCATCCCTGTTTCCCTAAGGTCTGTCTTGGTCCCCTCCCCCAATACTCTCCCACCCCCACTGGCTCTCCATTCCCACAGCCCAGCAGCCAGAGAGCTTCCTCACCTGCTGCTGCCTGGCCTCCTTCCTCTTCCGCGCAGCTGTTCCCAGACAGCTGGATCAGAGTGGGACACTGCCCCTCGCTGAACTGCCAGGACCTCCTCCTCCTCTGCCTTGATGGCTCTGCTGGCCCACCCACAGTCCTCCTTTCAGATGTCCTTGGCCTCAAATCCTGGAGACCCTGGCATCCACCGGGCCACCACAGCTGTGGGCTGCCTTCAACTTTGCCAGGAGCAACAGCTGCTGCAGCACCCAGGCTCCTCTAGGGCCGACATCTCCCTGCCTCCTATCAGCCTGAGGGTGAAGTACTAGCCCCTACCCAACACTTCCCTTTGTCTTTTTGGGCCTTGGTCTTCTGAACACCTTCTCTCATAGAAGAACAGTGGACTACAGAGAGGAAGGGCTACAGGGCCGTTTTCTGCTGGAACCTCTGCTTTCAGCACACTGCTAAAGCCAGTTCACATGCATGTGGCAGCAGCCAGAGCTAACTTTCAAACCCAGATCTCCCTGTGATCCTGCTCTGCTCTGTGTTCTTCCCAAATTCCAGCTGCCAGAGGACAAAGATCCCTCACTTCATCCTGACCTGCCTGCATTGTCCTCCCCATACCTCTTCACTTCCACTTCTCTCAATACCTACCCCCAGCTCCTTACCCCAGATTTTCTTTGTACATGACCCCAGCAACATGGATCTCCAAAGACCCCAGCCACATGGAGCCTCTTTATGTTCCTAAAAACATGCCAGGCATCTGCCAGCTCCTCTCAAGGCTTCCCACATGCTGACCCTTCTGCCCACAGCATTCTTTTCCCACGTGGCCTACCTCACTCCTGCTCATCCTGTCTCAGCTTCTGACCTGGCCAGGGTATCTCTGCTCTGGACCCCCACTTACCCTACTATATTATTATAATGTGTGATTTAAGATTTATCCCTACAATAGACTAGAGAGTCTGTGTCTGTCTATTCCCTCCTTCTATCCTGGGAACCTCTAGCACCCGAGGCAAACTTTAAAAATATCCAATAAATTTGGATCCCCGTACCATGCAGTCACCAAAAAAAAAAAAAAAAACCCCACAGTATACCAAGTAAAATGGGAATTATCAAAATACAAAATTACAACAAATTTACAGCTGAAATTGGCTTTTATTCACCATTCATGAATCAGGGAAGCCTCCATTCTACAAAATAGAAGGAGAGCTCCCACAAAACAGTGGGTTTTATTAGGTGGGAACAAGGAAGCAGTGCAATAGGGAAAAAAAACTAGTTAACATCAGGTTACCTCAGGTTACCTTTTTTGTAAGGGTTAAAGCAGAGAGGACTTCCAAATTATACTAACTTAAGGGCTGGCTGGTTAACACAGTTGGTTAGAGCATGGTGCAGATACCTCAAGGGTTCAATCCCTCCAAAAAGAGAGAGAGATCAAATTATACTAACTCAGATAGACTGGAGTCTCCTGTTTTCAGAAAAAACTAGCCTGTTTGGGGATCTATTTCCTTCCTTAAAGTTTCAGCATGACTATGTGGCATTTAGCACGAGTGACTCTATTTTGCTTTGGTCTGGTCTATAAGGGCCTAGTTCAGGAGCTCAGTCCAAAACAATGGCCTCCCAAAATTTTGTTTAACAGAATGAATAAATGAACATATGACTGAAAATGAGGCCTCCTGCACCCAAGCCTCCTCAGTACTGCTAAGCTACACCTGGAGCCTTGTCGAGGAGGCTACAGCCATTGCCATAGCCACAGACAAGAGCCCTCAGCCTGTACCTCGAGCCTGCAATATCCTCCAAGGACGCCCCAGGCCATGTCATCATGAAAGTGACATTCAATTAGGCTCTGGACCAGAGGAAGCCAAGAAGGACACTCCCAAGAGCAGAGCTCACTATCACCACCCCCATGGCATTGCGATGGACTGCAAGGACCCAGATGATTGAGGTACCAGGTGGCCAGAGAAGAGCCTGGTGTTGGTGCACGTGCTTTGGACTAGCATTTATGCTTGCGGGTATCATTCTAGGAGAAGCATACCTGTACAAATATTTTTCACTTCAGCCAGATGACTGTATACTACTGTGGAATAAAGTACATCAAAGATGATGTCATCTTAAATGAGCCTCTGCAGATGCCCTAGCTGCTTGCTACCAGACAACTGAAGAAAATATTAAGATCTTGAAGAAGATGAGGTTGAATTCATCAGTGTGCCTATCGCAGAGTTTGCAAATAGTGATCCTGCCAACATTGTTCATGGCTTTAACAAGAAACCCACAGCCAGCAGGCCAGTTAGCTCAGTTGGTTAGAGTATGGTGTTGTAATACCAAGGTCAATGGTTCAGATGCCCATACCAATCAGCTGCCAAAAAAAAAAAAGAAGCTCACAGCCTATTTTGATGTTAACCTGGATAAGTGCCATGTGATCCCCCTGAACACCTCCATTGTTATGCCACCCGGAAACCTATTGGAGTTACTAATTAAAATCAAGGGTGGAACCTTTTTGCTTCAGTTATGTCTGACTCATGAGCACATGGTTACCACCAATCACATTGAAAATGTGGATCGTCTGGGTTTCTTTCTTTCTCAACTGGGTCATAACAAGGAAACATATACTGCAACACAGAGAGACTATTAAAGGTATTCAGAAATGTAAGTGATTTTGTAAGTGATTATGTTACAATTTGGCATTTTGAAAATGAATTTGCAATGGAAACTTTAGTTTGATTTTGAATAGTCAAGAAAAATATTATGGAGAAAAATGTAATACCACAGCATAACCTCGCCCTCTGCATTTTGTGCAGTGATTATATTTTTATTTTATTTACTCATTTATTTTTGGTGGATGGCCATTATAGCGATCTGAACCCTTGACTTTGGTGTTATAACCCCACGCTCTAACCAACTGAGCTAACTGGCCAGCCCAAGTGATTATTTTTTAAAATCTTCTTTGATGTAAGTAGCAAACGGTTCACTATCTTTCCAGGGGCTGGCCAGTTAGCTCAGTTTGTTAGGGTGCAGCCTTATAAAACCAAGGTCATGAGTTCAGATCCCCATACGGGCCAGCCACCAAAAAAACCCAAAAACCTATCTTTTCATCTCATTAATTCAATTAAAACCATTACCTTTAAAAAAAAAAAAAACCTAAAAAATAAAATGAGGCCTCTGAGAGGTTTAAGTCTGTGCAAGGGACCTATAGCCTTCTGGAGAGACCTCCCAGAGAGTCCAAATGGCATTTGGATCCCAAACGCCAAAAGCCCATATACCATCAGGGACTTTCAGCCACCTGCAGGATAACGTTAAGCCCTACTCCACCCTACCTTGGGCAATAGGGACCTGTCCTAGACTGGTCAAGACCTACCAGTCTCTTTCCCTCTCCTCAACTCCCTACAGATTCTCACCTATGAGGGTCCCTCTTTCTCCATCAATCCAAGTCTTGTCCCTCCCACTTAAGAACAACATCCCCAATCCTTCCTGGCCTCTGACTCCACATTGTCTCTAGGATACCCCAAGCTCCTGGGGGGCAAAAATTGTCCTTGATAATAACAGCTATCATCATTGAGCTCCTTCCTACACCCTGGACACACAAATCTCACCATGCCTTCCAACAACCCTCTGTCACAATTATTATTGGCCCCATGTTACAGATGAGAAAACCGAGGCCTGAAGATTAAGTCACTTACCCAAGGTCACACAGCCAATAAGAGGCCAAGCTGTAGAACTGTGTTCATCTTAGTAACTTTCACTGGGTCTGGCCCAGAATGGGAACTCCACAGATGCTTGCTGAATGACTGAATGAGTAGATACAGTTACATCAAAACTTTAGCTATGGACCCACCCACCCATGGGGCCCAGAATACAGGGTCCTTGGAGTCATGTAAGTGGTTTTGACGCCAATCTAGGCCAACTTTGGAGAAACAGGGCCAGGTCTCTATCCCCCTCCCATCTTGGGCACGTGACCAGTAGCCACTTTGGCCTCACCTTGGTGGGGTCTTGACACTGTTGAGTTATGGGAGTAGTCAGGGACCAGTGAGGGAGGGAAGAAACTTCAGGGCAACCTCAGTAAGGAAGGAAAGGCAGAGGCCTCAGGCTCAGCCAGCCCCCTTCAAAGAACAGCAAAAAGGCCTAAGGGCCAGTAGTAAACAAAGGTATTCTCAGAGTGGCCTGATTATAAGGTCTGCAGTTTGGGGGTTTAATTTATAAGCCCACTTCAGTCATTATTTGTAAAGAGGGTAAGGAACTGGTGGGCAGGCAAGAAGTAGCCAAATCAAATTATAAATCCCTTTACTAAGCACCTATTCCATTCTCAGACATGCAAGAAGGCCAAAGGCAGAGAAACAGAAGTCATAGCCGGGACAGCTGAGAAGCATTTTTCTTTTTTTTTTTTTTTTCTAAAAGATGACCGGTAAGGGGATCTCAACCCTTGGCTTGGTGTCGTCAGCACCACGCTCAGCCAGTGAGCAAACCGGCCATCCCTATATGGGATCCGAACCCGTGGCCTTGGTGTTATCAGCACCGCACTCTACCGAGTGAGCCACGGGCCGGCCCATGAGAAGCATTTTTCTACTCCTGAGTGGGGAAAGCTGCCACCCCCCACGCCAGAATAAGGATGTATTATGAGGCCTGGTTTGTAGCCACCTGGATGAGGGGTCACTGTAGGTGAGTCTTTGGGAAGGGGAGTTTCCTGCTGGCTTTGCGAATTCCCAGGAAGGGTTCAGCATGGACAGGGCATGTCCAGGCCTGGCCAGATGGACAAGAATGGGGCAGGGGTGAGTGCCTGAGCAGGCCCTAACCAGGCATCCTAGACTTTGCTGGAACTTGCCTGACTCTGAGCAAAATGATCTGGAGTTGGGGCCAAGCGGGGGGAGCTCAGAGAAGTGGGTAGGGGAACTGACAAGATAGCCAGCTGGCAGCCTCCTGTTGGGTTTTGCATTGCCCCTCACTAAAGTCATCTGATTCCGGATTCCTTTCATAATGGGATAAATTGTGCCGACAGTGAGGCCCAGGTCAGGACTATTGGAGTATAGTGACTTACTTCAGTGGGAGGACATGGGTTCCAGGAAAGCCAGAAAAGCACAAGCATTCCTTGGCTTCTTGTTCCCAGCAGCTGCAGGAAACTATTCCAAGTCCCTATCTCTCCCAACAGCCTCCAAGGACTGAAGAAAATCTTGTTTCCACCTTCCCCCTGATTGGACACACAGAGAGTCCTGGATGGGGGCAGCTGAGTACTTCATGGCAGGCCCCAGGGAGATGGTGGGGCTGCCAGACAACATATGGGAAGGCAGCATGGAGCATGTCTGGAGACCAATCCTGGGTAGGGAATACTATGGATTTCATGCCCTGTGGCAGGATCACCAGCCTTCCTTACCTCTGTAATCTGAAAAAGCTACTGACAGTTTTCCCAGAAAAACATTCTCTACACATACTATCTTGCTATAATTTATGAATTATAAATTCATAAATGCCTAAATGCCCTGCAGTCTTTACTCTCTGGGACTCCAGCCTAGGAGCCCCTGTAGTGTGCTTAAGGTCAGAGCAATTCCAGTTGGGTTCTGCCCCAACTGGCTGAGGGTCTTGGGCCAGCTCCTTACCATCTTGATTTACACTGCCCTCTAGAGCTGGAGGGGTTGGACTAGGGGAGCCTCAGGGCTCACCTACTGTGACACCTCCTCAGTGCTACTTCAAATCATCCTATAGGAGACAGTCTAAAAGAAAGGGCAGCTTCAAACCCAGCAGAGAAACTAGGCCTGCCCTCATCAGTGCTGGGCTGTCACACACACTAGGCCTTCCCAGACTCCCAACAGTATCCACTACTCCTCTACCTTCTGTCCACCCAGAAGAGTCTTACTGCCAATTTCCAGGCCCCTGGAGGCTTTGAGGCCCACACACACTAGGCCTTCCCAGACTCCCAACAGTATCCACTACTCCTTTACCTTCTGTCCACCCAGAAGAGTCTTACTGCCAATTTCCAGGCCCCTGGAGGCTTTGAGGCTTTGGGCTCTCATTCACAAACACACACACTCATCACCAAGCCTTCCATTTTTCTTTCATTTATTGGTGGTATCAGTCATTCACCACATTTATTGAGCACCTAGTATATATCAGGCATTGGACTGAGCATAGCACAAGTCCAAATCATGCCCATACTTCTGGGTCTGGCCAGAATCTCACATCCTCCCAAGCCTCAACTGGCCACCCAGCCCAACCATCCCAAATGGTTCTTTTTGAAACGGAGTCCCTCTTCCATTCACTCAGGGCTTTTGGTAAGCTCCCCAGTGTGGCCACCTCTAGGTAGGGTGTGGCCTTGTTAGTTACTTTTTGCCTCCTACTGCTGCCAACCGGCAACAAGAGATGAGAAAAGAAATGTTGTCTGCCTTAGGATCCAGGAGGCCTTTAACAAAATGGCCTGACTGAATCCAGGTAAGGATTCATTGGATTTGTTTCTTGCTATTTTGTCCAGAGTGCTTCTCACTACTAGACATTATACAGAAATTATTTGTCTTGTCTCCCCCACTAGAATGAAAATTCCATGAGGGCAGAGACTTTTGTTCACTTTTGTATGCCTGGGTGAAGAAAGTACTAAGTAAATATTTATTAAATTAAAAAACGTATAAAGTTGAGACCAGATGCTATGTACAATCTGGCAGAAGGATTCTCAAACCCCAGTATGACCACTCGTCAGTTGTGTGGCCTTGAGCAAGTTATTCAGCCTTTCCCCTCAGTTTTTTTACATGCGGTATGGGAATAATTATGATTTCTACCTTGAAGGGGAGTGAGTTGAAGTGAAGAGCGCACACAAAGAGAGTAGCACCTGGCATATAATAAATGCTAAATAAGTGTTAAAGGCTATTATTGTTGTACTATTATGCCTGCTTTGTTCCTTCAGCACTGCTGGGAGTTTTCCCCACCTGGATCAGAAACTTGATTGCTACTGGGAACACACTATGCCACTGGACCAAGGTGCCACAAATTCAGTACGAGTTTATACATACTTACTCTGAGGGCAGGAGTTCTTACCACGAGGACTGTGGGCAGCTTTTATGGGTTTCTGAATTCCCAAACATTAGATGAGAAACATGTGTTCACAATCTTGGAGGAAGTTGACTTTTCAGGTTCTCAAAAGGCCCAGACCCAACAGAAGTTAAGAAGGCCTGGGAAGAGGGAGGGCTTGAAGGATACTCTTTCAGGCAGCCATTTCCACAGTTCAGGTGCAGACCATGCCAAAGAGCGCCTGGCAGTCTTCTGTTTTTGATAATTGATGGGATTCTCGATAATTGATGGTAATACTAGGAGATAAAGGCTGGGGAAAAAGTTGGGGATTCAAGGCTCATGTAAGGCATATATTCCAGGCACCCAGAGTTTATCTCCTGCCTATGCCAGCCCCACCAGTCTTGGATGGAGGAGCCAGATTCTCAAAGGTGGTTGACTGTCCATTTCCCAGCAGGTGGCGCTAACTGACCTAAGCCGAGGGTTACCAGCTAGGAGACTGGTTCTCAGAGAACGGGGATGGGGACCAGTCCCAGGCGATGGAGCTGAACAATGCAAAGCCATTCCATTCATTCACTAATTTAACAAACACTAATTGAACACCTATGTGTCAGGAGCTGAGAATTTGACCATGAACAAAACAGACCAAGTCCTGCTTTAATAAGGTATGCATTTTAGAGATGTGCTGTGAGATATGGTAGTCACCAGCCACACACATGGCTACTGAGCACTTGAAATGTGGCAAGTCCCAGTTGAGTTGTGCTGTAAGTGTAAAATACACACAAATGTCAAATATTTAGTATGGAAAATATAATCTAACCTATCTAATTATTATTTTGAACATTGATTTTATTTTGAAATGAACATATTTTGCACCAGGGTACTTCAAAAAGTTTGTGGGAAAATGGAATTAAAAGATAAAACGAAGGGCCGGCCCGTGGCTCATTCGGTAGAGTGCGGTGCTGATAACACCAAGGCCACAGGTTCGGATCCTATATAGGGATGGCCGGTTTGCTCACTGGCTGAGCATGGTGCTGACAACACCAAGCCAAGGGTTGAGATCCCCTTACCGGTCATCTTTAAAAAAAAAAAAAAAAAAAAAAAAAAGATA